>NW_015387664.1:0-1025 GCF_001527695.2 Protobothrops mucrosquamatus
ATTGGTAGTTTTTAAAAATTGAGCCATTTTGGTGTCCGGGGAAGGAAAGTTCTGATGCCGGGGTCAGGGATTTTTGTCCTCCAAAGGTGAAATTTTTTTTCCCACCCAAATGTAAAAACGAACGTCACAATGGGATTTGGGGTTAAATTTCATGCTTAAAAACGGTGCTATTGGTAGTTTTTAAAAATTGTGCCATTTTAGTGTCCGGGGAAGGAAATTTCTGATGCTGGGGTCAGGGATTTTTGTGCTCCAGAGGTGAAAATATTTTTTGACCCAAATGTAAAAACGGATATCAAAATGGGATTCGGGGTTAAATTTCATGCTTAAAAATGGTGCTATTGGTAGTTTTTAAAAATTGTGCCGTTTTGGTGTCCGGGGAATGAAATTTCTGATGCCAGGGTCAGGGACTTTTGTTCTCCAGAGGTGTAATTTTTTTTTGACCCAAATATAAAAACGGACGTTAGAATGGGATTCGGGGTTAAATTTCATGCTTAAAAATGGTGCTATTGGTAGTTTTTAAAAATTGAGCCGTTTTGGTGTTCGGGGAAGGAAATTCCTGATGCCGGGGTCAGGGATTTTTCTGCTCCGGAGGTGAAAATGTTTTTTGACCCAAATGTAAAAACAGATGTCAGAATGGGATTCGTGGTTAAATTTCATGCTTAAAAATGGTGCTTTTTGTAGTTTTTAAAAATTGAGCCGTTCTGGTGTCCGGGGAAGGAAATTTGTGATGCCGGGGTCAGGGATTTTTGTGCTCCAGAGGTGAATTTTTTTTTGACCCAAATGTAAAAACGAACGTCACAATGGGATTTGGGGTTAAATTTCATGCTTAAAAATGGTGCTATTGGTAGTTTTTAAAAATTGTGCCATTTTGGTGTCCGGGGAAGGAAATTTCTGATGCCGGGGTCAGGGATTTTTCTGTTCCGGAGGGGAAAATATTTTTTGACCCAAATGTAAAAACGGATGTCAGAATGTGATTCGGGGTTTAATTTCATGCTTAAAAATGGTTCTTTTTGTAGTTTTTAAAA
>NW_015387664.1:4918-6394 GCF_001527695.2 Protobothrops mucrosquamatus
AATTTCATGCTTAAAAATGGTGCTATTGGTAGTTTTTAAAAATTGTGCCATTTTGGTGTCCGGGGAAGGAAATTTCTGATGCCGGTGTCAGGGATTTTTCTGCTCCGGAGGTGAAAATATTTTTTGACCCAAATGTAAAAACGGATATCAAAATGGGATTCGGGGTTAAATTTCATGCTTAAAAATGGTGCTATTTGTAATTTTTAAAAATTGAGCCGTTTTGGTGTTCGGGGAAGGAAATTCCTGATGCCGGGGTCAGGGATTTTTCTTTTCCGGAGGGGAAAATATTTTTTGACCCAAATGTAAAAACGGATGTCAGAATGTGATTCGGGGTTTAATTTCATGCTTAAAAATGGTTCTTTTTGTAGTTTTTAAAAATTGAGCCGTTTTGTTGTCCGGGGAATGAAATTCCTGATGCCAGGGTCAGGGATTTTTGTTCTCCAGAGGTGTAATTTTTTTTTGACCCAAATATAAAAACGGACGTTAGAATGGGATTCGGGGTTAAATTTCATGCTTAAAAATGGTGCTTTTTGTAGTTTTTAAAAATTGAGCCGTTTTGGTGTCCGGGGAAGGAAATTTCTGATGCCGGGGTCAGGGATTTTTGTGCTCCAGAGGTGAATTTTTTTTTTTGACCCAAATGTAAAAACGGACATCAGAATGGGATTCGGGGTTTAATTTCATGCTTAAAAATGGTGCTTTTTGTAGTTTTTAAAAATTGAGCCGTTTTGGTTTCCGGGGAAGGAAATTCCTGATGCCGGGGTCAGGGATTTTTTTGTTCCAGAGGTGAAAAAATTTTTTTTGACCCAAATATAAAAACGGATGTCAGAACGGGATTCGGAGTTAAATTTCATGCTTAAAAATGGTGCTTTTGGTAGATTTAAAAATTGAGCCATTTAGGTGTCCAAGGAAGGAAATACCTGATCAGGAATTTTTGTGCTCCGAAAGTGAAAAATTTTTTGGGACCGAGGTGAATTTTTTTTTGGGACCCAAATGTATAAACGATTGTCAGAATGGTATTCGGGGTTAAATTTCATGCTTAAAAATGGTGCTTTTTGTAGTTTTTAAAAAGTGAGCCGATTTGGTTTCCGGGGAAGGAAATTTCTGATGCCGGGGTCAGGGATTTTTCTGCTCCGGAGGTGAAAATATTTTTTGATCCAAATGTAAAAACGGACGTCAGAATGGGATTCGTGGTTAAATTTCATGCTTAAAAATGGTGCTTTTTGTAGTTTTTAAAAATTGAGCCATTTAGGTGTCCGAGGAAGGAAATTCCTGATCAGGAATTTTTGTGCTCCGAAAGTCAACATTTTTTTGGGACCGAGGTGAAATTTTTTTTTGACCCAAATGTATAAACGGTTGTCAGAGTGGTATTCGGGGTTAAATTTCATGCTTAAAAATGGTGCTATTGGTAGTTTTTAAAAATTGAGCCGTTTTGGTGTCCGGGGAATGAAATTCCTGATGCCGGGGTCAGGGATTTTT
>NW_015387664.1:8008-17828 GCF_001527695.2 Protobothrops mucrosquamatus
GGGGGGGGGCGTTGAATAAACATCTTTTTGAACTCTCATTGTACGTGCATGTGTGTGAGGGGAGTGGGCAGCACACTTTGTAGAGGCAAACAAAGTCATTACTAAAAGCCAACATGGGTTTGTCAAAAACAGATCATGCCAGACAAACCTTATTACATTCTTTGACCAAGTGACAAAATTAGTGGATCAGAGGAATGCTGTGGATATAATTTACTTGGACTTCAGTAAGGCATTTGATAAAGTAGATCATAACCTACTACTCGATAAGATAGAAAAATATGGGTTAGACAGCATCACCACCAGATGGATTAGTAGCTGGTTGACCGGCCGTACTCAGCGTGTGGTCCTCAATGGAACCACATCTACATGGAGGGAAGTTTGTAGTGGGGTGCCCCAGGGCTCTGTTCTGGGCCCAGTGCTCTTCAACATCTTCATCAACAATCTGGATGAGGGGATAGATGGGGAACTCATCAAATTTGCAGATGACACCAAGCTGGCAGGAATAGCCAACACTCCAGAAGACAGGCTTAGGATACAGGAGGACCTGGACAGACTTGAACACTGGGCGCTATCAAAATGAAATTCAATGGTGAAAAAAGTAAGGTTCTACATTTAGGTAAGAAAAACCAAATGTACAGGCATAGTATAGGGGGTACCTTGCTCAAAAGTAGTAACTGTGAGAGGGATCTCGGAGTCCTAGTGGACAATCACTTAAATATGCGCCAGCAGTGTGCTGCAGCTGCAAAAAAAGCCAACACAGTGCTGGGCTGCATTAACAGAGGGATAGAATCAAGATCACGTGAAGTATTAATACCACTTTACAATGCCTTAGTAAGGCCACAGTTGGAATACTGCATCCAGTTTTGGTCACCACGATGTAAAAAAGATGCTGAGACTCTAGAAAGAGTACAGAGAAGAGCAACAAAGATGATCAGGGGACTGGAGGCTAAAACATATAAGGAACGGTTGCTGGAACTGGGTATGTCTAGTTTAACGAAGAGAAGGACAAGGGGGGACATGATAGCAGTGTTCCAATATCTCAGGGGCTGCCACAAAGATGAGGGAGTCAAGCTATTCTCCAAGGCGCCTGAAGGCAGGACGAGAAGCAATGGGTGGAAACTGATCAAGGAGAGAAGGAACTTAGAACTAAGGAGAAACTTCCTGACAGAACAATTAACCAATGGAACAACCTGCCTCCAGAAGTGGTGAATGCTCCAACACTGGAAGTTTTTAAGAAGAGACTGGACAGCCGTTTGTCTGAAATGGTGTAGGGTTCTTGCCTGGGCAGGGGGTTGGACTCGATGACCTCCAAGGTCCCTTCCAACTTTATTATTATTATTATTATTATTATTATTATTATTATTATTATTATTATTATTAGGGGGGAGGATGAGAAAGACAGAGTCCATTTGCATGCACATATGTGTTTGTGTGTGTAACAAAAAGGGCTGGTAGGTGGAGGGATATCGTTCCCTTGTAGAAATTAGCACAGTGAAGCATCATGCGTAATAACATCAGGCCAACAATCATATTATCACCCAGCCAGCAATTATGGGGTGGCCTCTCCTTTCTAATGCTGAATTCTTATTGTACTCAGGCTGGTGAGAGAGAGAATCCTCTGGCTGCTTCTGTCTCACTCCTTCACCTCTTCCAAGAGGCAGCGCCGCTCTAACCTTGTTCTTAATGCAGGGGCAAGATTAACTCACACATATAAAATAAAACGATTGAGCTATTTTAATACTTTTCCTGTCATGCATTCAGGACCCTCTAAAGTTGTCACCAGCTACTGTTTCATTTAATTTCCTGGCCTTCAGGGTAATGTAAGAAAATTGAAGAGATTAGGAGCTCTCTTTCCTGTTCAATGCATTTGTGTTGCGGTAAATTGGTACCAACCTTCAATCTCATGGTCAGGGCTCTCCAGGGTCCTTCCACTGATATGACAACCCAGTCAGCTTGATAAACGATGCACGGCCCCTGCAGTGGAGAGGGGGGAAAATGCTCGACTTCCTGAATTCACAATTGTCTCTCCCGGCCTAATAGGGAAGGAACACTGAGCTGTCTTCTGACGCTCAGTGACCGTTGTATTATGCAGAACTCGATCGCACTAATTAAAATATATAATTGTCCTAATTGATTAATTTATGTACCATGACAAACATCAAACATCCAGGATGAATGGGAGGGAAAGAGAAGAACGTGACCATCTGGAGAACTTTCATTTAAACATGGTGTTTTGCTCTTCTGGCCATTTAAAGAGAGCTACAGAAACATCAAAGGATGATTTAATGCAGAGATGCGTAAATGGAAACACGGGATTATATGGAATCGTAAAAAGGCTCAGATCTGTCTGCCAAGGTTCCTCTGGAGAGTACCACAAACCTTTAATTTTATCTTATAGAAGGGAAAAAAATATGTGAAATGGGTGGAGATTGATCACATCTGCTGCATTTAATTAACTCAATTTAAATTAAATCAACGATGGTTTTTGTTCTGTACATACTACTTTGTCTCAAAATGCCTAAATTTGCAAAAGAAAAATTGTCAGTTTTTCACTCACAGGAAAAGTTTGGATTTGTCCTTTAAATTTTTATATCCTTGATTTAGTGTGAATCATGGACATTAAAGGGCTTAGATTAGAACCTAGCAAACTAAAATCAAAACACTGTTATAATTTTAATCATGGAACTGCTTCTACAAGGAAGTGTCTGAAGAAGTTTATGACATTGAGTAAAGACATACAGAATATAGAATAACAGAGTTGGAAGGGACCTTAGACGTCTTCTAGTCCAACCCCCTTCTCAGGCAGGAAACCCTATACCATTTCAGATAAATGGTTGTCCAATCTCTTCTTTAAAACGTCCAGTGTTGGAGAATTCACAATTTCTGGAGGCAAGTTGTTCCATGCAATAAGTGGTGTCTTTCTTTTCTTGGGCCTGTAACCATTTTTGAGATGGTGAAAAACACGGTGCCATTCTTCAACACAATCTGAAATCTATGAAAGAAGTATTTGATTTGTTATTATTATAATATCAATATATACAGTCACCATTTCACAAAGAAAACTCTGATGGTGAATTTAGGATTAAAAACAACCAAATTCTGCATCATTGGACAGGATGCAACCAAAGAAGGTATGTATGATGAAACCATGATTCCTCTGAAAAATAACAGGGTCTGAGGGAATTTATGGTAAATACTTGGAATGTCTGATGAGTATGCATTAACTGTTTAGAGGCAACATTTGATGAACAACCACAACAATCTGCTATCTTCCCTTTTCCTCAGGAATAAGACATCAGAGGTGGGGAAAATAGAGACAGGTGCTTCTTCATTCTTTGGAAATAATACAACAAGAAGAGCATGCACAGGCAAAGATCGGGGTGACAAAATTGAAGTGGACATTAGCTGATTCCCCTTGATCAGGCTGGGCAATAGGAATATTTTTTTAAAAACTGTGATGGCATAGTGGTTAGAATGCAGTATTGCATGCAAAATCTGCCCACAGCCTAGAGTTCAATCCTGATTGGCTTTCCATCCTTTCCAAGGTTGGTAAAATGAGGACCCTGATTGTAGGGAGAATATGAAAATAATGCTTCAACATTGTAAACCACCCAGAGACTGCTGTAAATCACTTTGGGATGGTATGTAATCCTAAATGATATTGCTATTGCTCTATTTTGGAAAGACTGCACCAGTAAATACAATGGAAAAAAAGTCATGATACGTTACGACACGTCACGTGATGTTGCGAGTTTGACACCCCTATTCTCTCCCTCACCATACATCAGGTGCTATGAATCAGGACCATACTTTAAGTTCCAGTTCACAAGATTTATTGCTCAAGCTTATACACAAGAATCTAGTATACTAATGGTCTACAGCAGAGGTGTCAAACTCACAACATCATATGACATGTCGTAATGTATCATGACTTTTTTTCCATTCCTGGCAATGGGGTGGGCATGGTTTCACCATGATGCATCCGGTCCACAGGCCAGCAGTTTAACACCCCTGGTCTACAGTAAACTGCCACTAGATATGAGTCAATGGGTTCCAGGGGGCTGGACTTGGAGTATTTGTGGATATGTAATGCTTCTAAGCTGAGTTTTCTCTTGACTCAATTCCCAGGCTCTACATCATATGAGCTATAAACACCAAAAGAAACCCTTGATGGGAGTATATGTTCTCAATTATTTCAGAGATGGAACTACTTTTTATATTGATCATTTTGTCATACCAAAGGCAGACTCAGATAATCTTCTTGTTGTGATTTTTACTTAATATTTGACAACCATTCCTTGTTAAAGTTAATAATGATTTCATGCAGCAGCAGGAAAGCAAACGGATTATGTCCTTAACCTTCCCTCATCTGTTAAGTAGGCAACCCATGCCTTCCAATAATTAATTTCCATGTAAGATTAATAGAATGTCTGGAGACAGCTGGATAAAGAGAATTGCTTGAAATAATTATGGCATTGATCCCCGGGAAAAGGGATGTCTCTCTAGTATCTCTTAAGAGAAATCCCAAACTTGGTAACCTTTCAATGCAGAAGCAGAAAAAGTATACAATGTGGGTTTGTTAAAAATGCACAAGAGCAGATATTTCATGGGAGAGTATCTGGCGAAATCGCATTTCTTATTTTTAAATTCATCTCCTTGCACTTCTGACACAGCGCAGGGCTCCGGGTGTAAGACACAATCCCAAACGTAACTCACCCCGCTGGCAAATCCAGTGGGTTGACTTAAGGATGAATCAAGCAATCTAATTTTGCATTTTTTTAAAAAAGATGTTAAAAGCTTTTTAGAGACCTAAAGCAAGCAATTCAATGCACTACATGTTTGTCACTTGCCTGAAACTACTACTTAGAATTGCAAGTTGATTTCTAGGTGATTATGCAAGGTTCCCCAAACATTTTTTAAAGGAACGTAAGAAAAGAGAAGACCGGGGAGCAATTAATTGGGATGCAATTAGAATATATCTCCCTAAACCAAGACAAAGACTGTCCTGGTGAATTTAAATGATAAAAATACACCAACGAGATACACTGCTGGCAGAGAATAGCTTATGAGAATTTGCTTTTTGTGGGCTTATTTTCAGGCAATTACACTTTCTCTCTCTGAAATTACACCAAAGAGATGCTGGGGTATCTTCACCTTTTCCACTGCGATGGAATGCGGTAAGAGGGATTCCCAGGAGGGAGAAGGGTGGAAACTAATCAAGGAGAGAAGCAACCTAGAACTAAGGAGAAACTTCCTGACAGTGAGAACAATTAACCAGTGGAACAACCTGCCTCCAGAAGCGGTGAATGCTCCAACACTGGAAGTTTTTAAGAAGAGACTGGACAGCCATTTGTCCGAAATGGTATAGGGTTTCCTGCCTGAGCAGGGGGTTGGACTAGATGACCTTCAAGGTCCCTTCCAACTTTACTATTATTATTATTATTATTATAAGGTCCGTTCCAGAGGAGCAAGAGACAACTCAGTTCAGATATTTTGTGTGAAAGGAAGAGGGTGAAGACAGCCCCTCCCTAATAGTTCCCAGAATATATGCTTGATGTAGGTAGTAGTCTGCTTTAGTTTGGCAAGATTCTGTCTATAGGTGAGGAACAATAAAGAAATCTACTTGGAAGAATAATTACATGCCTTTTTTTTGAGCCTAATAGCCACTTTATTATTTTTCAGACTCACTTCTCAGTAGCTGATTTTGTCATTCCTCAGTCTTCTCCTCTTCTTCTGTCCTTTTTCTGTCATCATCTCTTGCTTTCATGAGAAATTATACAATGTGTATAAATTTAATGCAAAAGCTGAAGGATGGTTATTTCTCGCTTCTTTCCTTCCAACCTCTCTCCATAGGTCACCATATATATAAGCATCTCAGTTTTCCTCAGTGGATAGTATAAGAGAAAATAGATGGCCGGGTGGAAACGTGAAGAGTGGAAGAATAGACTAGTAATGACAGCCAGGACATCATGGGGATCACAGAAGATGGAAGGAGAAAAGGAGAAAATGGAAGGAGTTATTAGGAGAGTGGGATGTGGAGTAAATACTCTTTACTGCAATAAAGGAAATAAAGAGTATTTGGACTGGGACTAACTTGTAAGATAGATGAAAGGGAAAAGAAAGGAAGTTAGGCTGCGGGGAGAATTAACCAAGGTATTGCTATTATGGAAAAGATTTATGCTGCCAGTAGACGATATCTTTAAAGGACCATGATTGCTGTCCCATAGAAGATAAAGAGAACTACATTGTGTAGAAGGACCCAAGATCCTTCTAGAGAAAATCGGACAGCTTTAGATGAATATTCCTCCTTCAGAGACACAGTGAAAGGTTTAGTAGTCCAACCCCATGGGGGTATAAGAGAACATGGAAGCAAGAGAAGTAGGAGGCAACCAGAGAGGACTAATCCCAAGAGTGAGATCAAGTTTAGTAAGAAAAAGCCTAGGGAGATAGAGGTAGGGAGAGGCTAGCCAAGTCTCCAAAACCCCTGGAATAGCCCCACCACTCTGGTTCTGAAATCATCATAAAAGGCTTATAGATGGAGGTTGGAAGTAGCCAGGAATGAGATGGAACAAGACTGTCAGGGAGCTGGAGAGTGGGAAATGGATTGTGGTAATGAAAGGCAGAAGGAGGGGATGGACAGGTTGGTTCCACTCTCTAGCTCTACCACGTGGTGTCCAATCTTGGCAATGTTAAGACTTGTGGACTTCAACTCCCAGAATTCTGGGAGTTAAAGAACCACAGGTCTTAAATTTGACAAAACTGCATTCCCCTTGCTCTATCCTCTAGAAGACAGCTCAGGTACTCAGGCCTCAAAAATTAATGATGTTGGGACCCAAGATTTGACATTCAAAGTGGCACCTCCCTCACCATGAAACAGTTCTCCTTTTAGCCCCATTTTTTTATCCTTCAGAAAATTTGAGAAAACAGTACTTTCCCATAAAATAATCAGATACAAAGAGATTAATTGGAGGGGAGAGGTTTAGTATATTTTTGTATATCAATTGATAGAATTTTAATTTTACATTTGGCAATATGGTGTGTAAATTGACTCAGGTGTGAGAAGTAGGCAGCATACAAACTTCTGTTCTATAATAAAATAAAAATAGAACGGGTGGGAACAGTAAGGAAAGAAATAAGTAACAAGACAAAAGGTGACAGATCCAAACTTTAGTTGTGTTACATTTTAGGAGATCAAAAGTCAGAATGAATAGCTCAACATGTTCATTTGCATAGGTTTAGTATTCTAAACATGATAAAAAGCCAACTTAGTGATTAAATGAGCCTTGCAATCATTTATTTATTTGTTAAATTTATTTGCCACCTATCTCACTGTGGGGCTACTCTAGGCAGGTTACAATAATAAAAAGGAAGAAAAATGAAAAGAGTGTAAACAGAACAGAAGCAAAATAATATGAGACAGCAGTGTGCTGCAGCTGCCAAAAAAGCCAACACAGTGCTAGGCTGCACTAGCAGAGGTATAGAATCAAGATCACATGAAGTGTTAATACCATTTTATAATGGCTTGGTAAGGCCACATTTGGAATACTGCATCCAGTTTTGGTCACCACGATGTAAAAAATATGTTGAGACTCTAGAAAGAGTACAGAGAAGAGCAACAAAGATGATTAAGGGACTGGAGGCTAAAACATATAAAGAATTGGGTATGTCTAGTTTAATGAAGAGAAGAACTAGGGCTGACATGATAGCAGTGTTCCAATATCTCAGGGATTGCCACAAAGAAGAGAAAGTCAAGCTACTCTCCAAAGCACCTGAAGGCAGGATAAGAAACAACGGATGGAAACTAATCAAGGAGAGAAGCAACCTAGAACTAAGGAGAAATTTCCTGACAGTTAGATCAATTAATGAGTGGAACAAGCTGCCTCCAGAAGTTGTGAATGCTCCAACACTGGAAGATTTTAAGAAGAGACTGGATAACCATTTATCTGAAATGGTATAGGGTTTCCTGGCTGAGCAGGGAATTGGACTAGAAGACTTCCAAGGTTCCTTCCAACTCTATGATTATGATTATGATTATGATTATGATTATGATTATGATCATCATCATCATCATCATCATCATCATCATCATTATAGAACAATAAAAACAATGACAAAAGAACACAATGAAAATAATACATCAGTATGATAAGCAAAAAATGGATGGGGTGGAGAGCAGAGAGTGGAGGGAGGTTGAAGTTTGCCATCAATCTAGCAGCCACCTCCAGCATGGTATTCATGCCTCCAGCAGTCTGTTTTGTTTTGTTTTTTTGTTTTGTCTTTTGTTCAATTACAACTGGCATGGCCAAACTTTTTGGGCCTAGAGACCATATCTTGTTATTTTTCCCTTTTCTGGGTATTACAGGTGTCAGGTGCAAGAAACCAGGAGCCAGGATAGAGTTCAAGAAAGCACTGTGAATTTACTCCATGCTACAAGAAATCTGATCTACTTAACAGTAAAGGCAAATTGATGCCAGATAAGAGTTGATGGTCTTCAAGGGGGGGAGGGAGGGACTTAGATATCTTTTGGGGAAGTCGGAACTCCAGACTGATACGTTTGACTTCCCTCCCTCTGGCTCTGTCTGGTCAGCTCCTATAACAGGGGCAGAACAGGAAAATGATTTCACAAAAGTAAGTCAGGCTGAATTTTTTATTTTTTTACTTGCATTTTTGGAGGGTGCAAACATTCTAAAAGTAAAAACACCATCCCACATTGGGGTAGGTATTAAGAGATAAATAAGATGCTTTATGTCTCTGCAAGGCTTATGGTTCAGCAAGTTCAGATTTGTCTATTCCAAAGAGGTTCTAAAAACTAGAATTGGTGTGCTGGGTGTGTATGTTATAGATTGCCCGTCCCTGAATTGGGACTAAACAAACCTGGCAATCACCAAAACTCAGCCTAGTCTACCTCATTGGGTTGTTGAAATACATATGCCATTCTGAGGTCCTTGGAGAAAAGGAAGGCTGGATAAAAACGAACTAAAATTAGAACTCAGACATGAAAAAAGACAGTTGCACAAATTATTGAAATCCTGCAAAAGAACAGAATGAAGGGGAGGGGAGAATGAACTCCGTTCCCAAAATACAACCTGCCATTCTTTCACACATAAGACATTCCAGCTGTTAAGCCGGATATGAAATTTAAAACCAATACTAAAATTATCACCTACATTTTTATTTCCCCAAATTGTTCTTTTGTTTTCCTTGCCAGGCTGCTAAACATAACGAGGAAAGTATATATTTAAGCCAATTACACATTCCTTGTTGATCAGGAAGCAAATAAGTCATTTGGAGGCAAATCTCAATAGTTATTCATGAGACTATTTGAGATGACAAAGACGGGAGTAAATTGAGCAATCTCTCATTATATTTATTACACAGTCTTTGTGCTAATGAACAGCAAGAGGCTTTGCATAAACAATGGCTGGAGTCAGGAATGAATCACACTTGTTTTCATCTCTGCCTATTTGTCCATTTCAAAAAGGCCCTGGACAGGTTAACAGGGGCACTAAGAGCTCTAATAGTTTTGCAATGGCTCCATAGGAGAGTCCTGAAATGTAACTGCAACAGTTTATTTATTTATTTATTTATTATTCAAATTTATACCCCGCCCTTCTCCTAGCAGACTCAGGGCGGCTTACAGCCAGTTTAAAACAGAATAACTAATACAATAATACTAAATTTAAAATGTAGTTAAAATGAAATATTAATTGTTGGCCTTTTCTTTTTTAAAATTATTTTAAAACCAAATTAAAATACCCCTTAGGCCAGTCCTGCTAGCTTAAATAGCCATGTCTTGAGGGCGCGGCGGAAGGAGGGGAGA
>NW_015387664.1:18016-26848 GCF_001527695.2 Protobothrops mucrosquamatus
CAGAAAAGGCCGCAACTGGTGAACCAGGCGTACCCGGTAAAACGCCCCCCTGGCCACAGCCGTCAACTGGTCTTCTAGTGTCAGCCGTGGATCCAGGAGGACACCCAGATTGCGTACCCTCTCTGAGGGAGCCAAAGTTTCGCCCCCTTTGGCAAGAGCAACTTTGGCAAGTTGCTCTTGCCAAAGACTGCTGTGATGTTAGAGGAGATGCATTCAGCATGTTTCTGCCCTGTTGGGTCAGCACAAAACTCCTGTCCTGATGGAAGGAAAAAGGAAGACAAGGAAGCTAGTCCTCAACTGATAACTATGCATTTAGTGACTGTTCGAAGTTACAACAACACTGGGGAAAAAAGTGACTTATGACTAGTTTGCACACTTATGACCATTGCAGCATCCCCGTGGTCATGTGATGAAAATTCAGCTGCTTGTCAAAAGGCATGTATTTATGATACCCTGGGGCAGGGGTAGGCAACCTTGGCTCTTTTATGACTCATGGACTTCAACTCCCAGAATTCCTGAGCCAGCATGTGATCATCTTTTGCGACCTTCTCAGCTGGCTTTTGACAGGCGAAGTCAATGGAGGAAGCCAGATTTGCTTAAAAACTGCATGATTCATTTAACAACCGCAAGGATTCACTTAACAACGGTGGCACAAAAAGGCTGTAAAATTGAGCAAAACTCACTTAACAACTGCCTTGCTTAGCTATGGAAATTTTGGGGCCAGTTGCGGTCCTAAGTCAAGGACTACTCATTTGCCCAATCCTCACATTCTTTTCTCAAGAACGCAATTTGGCTTGATTCCCAATGGTGGAGAGTTCCTGGGGACTGAGCTTTCCCCCCTCCCCCCAAATGTATTCCCGTTTTCCTTCATTATCAGTGAAGTCAGTGCCCAAAATGGGACAGAAAAGAGGAACGATCTACTTTTCCCAAAGGAAATGTAGTAAGCAATGAACGAATGGGGATAGAAAGTGCCTGAGACAGATCTATTGTTCCGGCAGCCATGAAAAATTGGTTTCAACCTCAGGAACAGGTACTTTACAAATTTTGAAATCCATGGGGCCAGATCACTTCAGACACTACAACAGCAGTTTTATTCTGGTTTCTGAGGGCCAAATAATGAAGCAGCTCCCCATTCTGTCCAAGAACTCTAGTCCTTAAAGCATTCCAATGTTCTCTTTCAGGAATATATGGTCTTCCCTAGTATAAGATATAATTTAAGACTGCAGCCTGAGTTTAGAATTCCCATCAGAAAGCTGGGCTGTTTTAGATCTTCGTCTCCTTTTCTTCATTTGCACGGCCAATAGCAATATTTTTTTCTGCATCGTGTGATTGTTCTGCCCTAAATTGAGCAAATCAAATTAACAGATGACAATAATTCCTTGTATCTTTAATTTATTTGGGAATGCATGCTCATTTTCATAATTGCCTTTCTGAGTTCCCTTTCAGTTAGAATACAGGAAAAGAAGAGGAAACAGGAAAAAAACAACAACACCAGAATGCTGAAAGATTTTGATGAGAGGAATAATAACATTTGTATGAACTTTGCCAAATGGATACTGGTTTTGACTTTCTGAGTGTCAAAGGTTATGGTAAAATCTCATGGGTAGTGATTCAACTACCTCAAGGGGCTCAGAACTGCACACTTTGGTGTAAATATTCATAGGATTGAGCTGGGATGGACTAAGACTACTGAAAACAGGACAAGGATAAATTAAGACTCTAAACCACTTTTTCTGGAATAAAAGGTATAAGGTGAAGACCTGAAAAAATAATGGGATCCTTGCAATCAGTCCTTGGGTGAAGAATCACTGGATTTATCAGAGGCCAATCTATATTTGAAGTTAGCTCTTAAAGAAGCGATGCCGAGAAGAATAAGCAATTTTCCTTTGGGGATTGTATCTCCACCACACTTCTGGAGAATGGACTAGAACAAACAACCATGCTGAAATTGACAAAGACTAAATGGGATTTTATTCAGATTTGCATTTCAATGTATTTCAGTGTGAATTAATTCATTAACTGTAGCTACATATTGCATAACTTTTTTCTTCAGAAACATAGCCAAGAGTTTAAGGAAAACCTACAGTGCTAAGGCTTTTGGTTGAATCACCAGGGTTTAGCTAGGCATCAAATGTGGTTTTGTTTCTGTTCCAGGCTGATTCTGTTTTAAACAACTTGAGTGCCAACATTTCCATTTATTTTGCTCTCTTTCATCACTCTATGTTTGCAAATATTAATAGAGTAATACTAAACCACTGGGCAGAAGAAAATGAATTTATTCAAAAGCAACCTTTTCTTCCAACTCTGTTGAATAGAAAATGAGAGTGGGAGAGATGAGGGCCTGCAGATCCACAGTTTTCTCTGACTTCCTTTCAGAAAATCTCATGTTGGGTTCATTCTCTGTGGTATCCTGAAAAAAAATTCTATAGTACTACAGTACATCATCAGAGGAGTCTTTTACACATATTCCTGTCTCTCTGCAAAATCATTCCGTCATATTCTAGGAAGCATAACATTTATTGCTGGTATTACTAAAATCTTACTAAGTACATTACTGATGTTGCTCTCCCATTTCCAAATTGTATCATTACCCAGAGTAGAATAGAAACTAATGATAGATGTACCATCAGTTCTAAATTCTGGATTTTATCCTTTTACGAGATTGTTTTGACCAGTGTATGCTTTAAATGAATGCTTTAAAGTATACATCATTTATTTAGTACTTGTATTTGTTCTTTTGCTGTGTCCCATTATGCTTTCCTCTTCAGTTTGAAAGCAGAGGCCTCCAGATTCCTTCAATTTCTTCTTTCATATGAAAAAGATGGATCATCTTGAGGAAAGCTTATAGCATTAAGACAAGGCTCATTCCGCTTTTAGCTAGCAGAATGGGAGAATCTCCAAGTTAAGGAGAAGGTAATTGGACAAATATAATGTACTTTACTCTTTGATCCATGAGGACTAGAAAGAAGGCACTTCAGTATTCAAGAGCATATATGCATGTGAATTTGTATGCAATCCATATGGTTATGTTCGAGCTGGGGAAAAAATTAACAGAATCAAAATGTTAAATGCAAACTGATAGGAATTTATAAAAGCAATAACATTTGAAATTGGCTGCAAAGGTTTGTAAGTAGAAGATCAAGAAAAATAGATAATAGATCAATTAGACAGAGATCCAGGATGAGATAAGAAACAGGTAGTAAACAGGATTTAGAGCTAGAATTAGACACCTCTGGGCAGAGAGAGAGGATATCCCAAGGAATAAAGAGGAAGAAATAAAGTCAGAAGAATTAGGAAGGCATGAAAATGGACTAAAGATCCATATATGGAAGGGAGAAGGGAATCCAGCAGAAGGAATTCAGCCAGCAATGGTTAGGAGAAAGATGGAATAGAAGAAAGGGATCTGAAGAGAGGAAGCCTAAAGTGATAAGAACCACACTGGAACTCCATCTTTCTCTTAATATCAAGAGAGAAAAAAAGGGGGATTTGTGAATAAGGAAAGGGAGAAAGAAAAATGCACCAGACTATTTCCTTGTAAGGCCCCTTTTCTGCATCAAACTGGGAGATGGGACAATCTCGAAGCAATTTTAGCTGTCAATATTTTGACCAATGGAAGAAGACAGAAGCTGGATGGCTCACCAGTAGTGCCCAGTAGATCTGTTATAGGATTGTGAGCCAGAAGAAGAAATGATTGGATCAAAATGATCTGGAGGAAGGGGAATCATGCAAAGAGGGTGGAGTTGAAAAGTAAGAAAAACTTCTAGAAAAGACTTTTGCGGGGTTGTTGGTACGGGGTAAATAGGAGAAGGAAAGTGTGTTGGATATGTTCATCACCTCGAGTTACTTGTAAAAATAAAGGTGGGTTATAAATAAAATAAACAAATAAATTAAATAAATAAATATCAAATAGTATTTTTTGGGGGGGATGAAGTTAAGGTATTAATACCTTCTTTACATAATAATGCGATATTAGCCTCTATCCAACTGCCTAGTATCTTTCTAGGCTGTAAAATAGAATTCATCATTTTGTAACAGTTTTAATAATTCACCTTCAGAATATTTATAATAAGGAGACTGATAAACCATCTGGTCCAGGCACTTTTCCTATTTTTGCCTTTTTTATGTCTTCAGAAACTTCCCTTATTGTTATATAGGTCCATTCATGAATTGGTTCTTATTTTTTCTGAAATTCTTTGGTGTTATTTTGTAAGTATTCACCAGCCTTACCTAGGGAAGTGTCTTCTCCCTTGTATAATTTAGAATAATATTGATGACATTTTTTTTACCCTTGAATTGTCTATTTTTATAGTGTTTTCATCTTGTAATTTTATCATCATTTTGCCCCCTTTTCTTCCTTTAATTTATATGGCAGCCATTTCCCTGGCTTGTTTGTAAATTCAAAATTCTTTTGTTTTGCATGGTTCTTTTTACTTCCGTTTCTCTTACTTTTAACAAAGGCAACTGTAACAACGGTTGTTAGATTTCAGTATTATTTTAATATGTCTAAGATGGCATGCGACCCTACATAAAATTGTATTTCAAAATCTATAGAGAAATTTAAATAAGAATACTTCTGGAGCATTCTTAGAAGTATCTGCCTAAAGCACCTAAAAGACACAGCCTCCAATACAAGTGAGAAATATAGATTTCTCTTCAGATCTGAACCTAATTACAATATGACTTCTTTATATGTCCCAAAGGACTCAGGAAAATCCAAGTTTGCTGTAATAGTAAAATTTGCTCATATTGTTTATAAATGGCCTATGAAAGAGCGGGGATAAAAGAGAATAATATTAATTTAACCAAATATAGGTTGGCCATCATGAATTCAAGGATCATCACAGTGAAAGAGAGAGAGAGAGAGAGAACGAATACACCCAGGAAAAAGGGAAAACCCACTGTGGAATGCAAATACTCCAACATATTCACACTCTGTGAATATAAATGAAAGAACAGTCAGAGAAAGATCGGATTGAATTCCTGAAATAGCCCCTTCAGTTTAACCTTCTTCTGATAAAGAAAAGGGGCAGGGATTCAAAGTTCTTGCCTTGGCAATAGAGGCCATCTGTCACTGATTGTGACTGTGGGCTGTTTACTATTCTGTAGGGGAGGTTTGCTCAAGCCCCCATTCTCCCCCATGTCTCTTTCCCACTTACCCATGATCAGTCAAGGGGAGAGTGGAAAGAAAGCCTTTGAATTTTGAGCACAGAGTACTAAAAGAAAGAAGACAGGAGAAAAATGCCACAGAGGTTCAGAATGGGGGCCTTTAAAACAGAGAGGCCTGCTTTTTTGCTATTGAAAAGCAAGTCTTTCAGAAAAGGAAAGCAAAGGGTTCCCCCTCCTTTTCAGTGCTGGTGATGGAGGAAATGTATTAGCCCAAGAATATTTGTTATCAGGAACGGTGAATAAAAGAACAACCTTGAGACAGTGAGAGGGAGCAAGAGGGCCGTCTGTGATTCCCCAACAAAAGGCATACAAGTAGCAGTTGTACTCAGTCAAAGGGAGGATTCTTGCAGCAGGCAGGTGGCAGAACTAACTGGAGTAAATCATCTACTCGTTATCATAAATGAACACAATGTCCTTCATCCATGGAGGTCTTAGACCTAGGGACCATTTCGGGCAGAGCTGCATGAAGGAGGGAAGCTATTATAATTTATGGGTTTGAATTTTCACCCACAAGTTTGTGTTTTTGGCAAGGCAGGAGCATTTTGTTCAATCAAGTACCCGCATAGGAGGTAGTTGTTCCACTTCTCCTCTAATGACAGTTTCACTCAGGAGCTATGTAGTCCTTGAGAAGGGAGATACTCTTGAAAGGACTTCAGTCTTGGGTAGTCAAAAACTAAACTAAAAGTGAATGAAGATTTACACCAAATGTCTTGCACAATGAAAACAGTAAGCACATTGTATATGTATAGGTTTCAGGCTATCAAAAATTAAAAACCAGACCATGGTAGCCATTGTTAAGCAAGCTCTTATTTGAACTGGTTTAGTGAAAAGGTTCTCTTCTATGACCCAGGTTTTTGTTGATCACAAAGGTTTGTTACTTTAAACTACTTTGATCAACTAAAACTTGCATCGGATTAAATCAAGTTGAGTGTATTTATGTCAATAATCTCCAGCTTTGGTTCAACATCTTCTGTCCCCCACAGTTAGGATGATCGTTGGTTATCTGGGCTAAGGATAAGCTTAGGCCAAGATAAGTGGATGGTATCCAGATCCAGAAGGCTGATTTCTATCAATTGGCAATAATCTTGAGAGGCTTTCCTCCTGTCCTTGAGAGAAAGTAAAATTCATCCTCTAAAATTACATCTGTTCTAGCATGCTTGCTTCATCTCACCTGCAAATTTATACAAATTCAATTACTTTAAATTGATATGATTAATCAGCTAGTTAACAGCTGTACTTTGTGGTTTGCCCTGAATCATTCTAGTAAGGTTTTATTTTCAGTGATGCATTTGGTTCAGATAACTTTGTTAGTCTTTAGGAAAATGATGTGATTTTTTTTTTTCTGGGCAGCAGCTGTACTTTGGCTTGGAGTGGTGTATGACGATTACGTTCCAAAAAACAATGGCTGATGCCAAGACAAAGACCATGATTTCTATTTTATTTGCATTTACATGCAGTTAAAATTAAACATAATTTACATCTTCCTTTTCTTACTAAAGAACATTATATAAATGCCTTGATTGACCAAAACTCGTAGGGCAATACTTATGAGCCTCTCCGGTGCTCATTGTAGTATAGAGAAGCTTGTGGCTTGGAAGGGAAGAGGAGTAAATAGTAAAGAGCATGAACGAACAAATAAAGTGAATGAAAGAAAAACAGATATGTTGTATGCTCTGTAACCCTAATGAAAAGAGGAGGATAGTTGTGTTTGAAAGTGATAGTAGACTGAATGATTGAAAGTTAAACATTAGAAAATGGATAAAATGTATTTGCTTTGGTAAACAGTTTTTTTCTTTTTTACTTAGAAAAATTTTACAGTATGCAGTTGCCTGTAAAACAGTCATTGGTAACATGATCTGTTGCAAATAATATTTGTTCAAAGAAGCAAAAGGGCTGAATATAACCTCTTCTAAGAGTTGGGTATGTTAAAAGAAACATAAAAGTAAATGAAATTGAATGAGCCTAGGTTATTTAAGAAGTGGATTTGTTAAAAAAAAGAAAAGGGTAGAATTCATGATGAATGAATATAAACTGAATACAAAAATTAATGATCAAGTGAATGCACTCTCCTGTGGAGAGAATGAATGAGGATCAAACTGAAAAACCAGTGTAATGGGAGAGTAACTAGGTCAAGAGGAAGCGGAAGAGTGAGTAGTTCTGACTGATTCAAGTTGATGAGACCATGAAGAAGAGAGAGATGAGAAATTGAAAGAACAAAAGTCAGTCTTACAAAGCAATAATGGAACATGGTAGAAACAAAGATGGTTTCAAGGATACTGAAGTATGGAAAAGCATAAGTGTTATTAGTGAAAATTAGATTCAGTGAAGTTTCCTTTTCTTCATGTAACTTCTTTGGCTATTTCTTACCCCTTGCTGTATAATGCAGCTTAATTCAAAAGGAGAAAATGTGATAGGTCTGTATGTAGGTAGGTATATATCTAGATATAATTAGATGATGACACTCCAGTCATATAGTTGATAATTTCTCCTTTTCTCCATTTTCCAACACATAAAAAGTAACAATGTCTTAACAACAGATCTGTAATAATTTGACATGACTTGCAGCTCAGATTGTGAATACCTCATTAAAAGCTAACCCATTTTAGTCAGTGATTTACCTCAAGATACTTCTGGGATTTCCCACAATTATAGGTTCATATTCCCATGCCTTCTGCCAAACATCATGTAGAATTTGCTGTGTTCTCGGCTTTCTATGCTTTTGGTGGGGGGCCATTCCTCCCCCTGCCCATTTTTTTTTCTTTCCTAAAAGACTCCAATGCAAGCAGGCATGATTCTTAGGTCCATAGCAAATGTTTCACAAGAATGGGTCACTGCAGGCCATCTATATATTGTTTCCTTCCTCCTGTCAAGACGAATCTTGAAGAACTGTTTGAACATTGGTGCAGCAGTCTGTTTGATAGCTTCCCCTTGACAGAGCTTTAGTAGAGTTATAACTAGAGGCCACCCATCTTGTTTCTCTTGAATAAAGGTTTGAGCTTCAGCAAATTCATTCAGCATTATAATTTGCCCTCTTTTTCTTTTTCTTTGAAGAGCAATGAAGAAGGGAACAAATGCTCCCACCACTTATTCTAGGGAAGTTTTTAATGCTCTTTCCTATAGGCACAAAAGAAGCACACATTTGTCTCAATGGTAGCCTATCTTTGAACCGTGCTATCTAAAGAAGTTCAGAAAGTAATATCAAAGTGACTGTTGAAGTAAATCACCCTTCTGGGTAATGAAACGAAACACTATCAGTCTTTGAATATCTTTATTTATTTATTTATTTATTTATTTATTTATTAAATTTATATACCGCCCTATCTCCCTTGCGGGACTCAGGGCGGTGAACAGGCGATACTAAAAAACCACGATAATAAATAAATAGTTTCTGTTTTAAAATCGAATTAAATAATAGGCCTGTTCTAAAAACACACCCATACAAAAAAACCCCACTGAAACACAATCAGACTACGCCAGGCCGGCCGCACGGAATAGATGGGCCTTCAGGGCTCGGCGAAAAAGGCGCAGGTCCGCAACTGTACGTAGGTCGGGGGGTAGGTCATTCCAGAGGGCAGGAGCTGCCACAGAGAAGGCTCTCCCCCTGGGGGTCGCCAGCCGGCATTGTCTGGCCGACGGCACTCTAAGAAGGCCCTCTCTGTGGGAGCG
>NW_015387664.1:26889-34106 GCF_001527695.2 Protobothrops mucrosquamatus
CGAGCATCCAGGAGGACGCCCAGGTTGCGAGCCCTCTCCGCGGGGGCTAATGACTCGCCCCCGATAGCCAGAGATGGAACCAACTGGCTATGACGTGACGCCGGAAACCACAGCCACTCGGTCTTGGACGGGTTGAGACGAAGCCTGTTCCTCCCCATCCAGACTCGCACGGCCTCCAGACACCGGGACATCACTTCCGCGGCATCGTTGGGGTGGTCTACAGTATGTTCATGAAGACTAGTTAAGAGTAAGAGATAATGTTCATCATATTGAGGGGAGCTTAATCAAATGAAGGTCTGGGTAAGATCCCCTCAGTTGAAGAGTCTTCTTTGAAAGAATAGAAATACAATGTTCAATCATTCGTGAAATTTTAGTATAATTTTTAATAATAATAATAATAAAGGTACACTAAGATTGGAGAAAGCTGCCTAATCTGATATTAACTTTCAGTTGCTCTCCAGGGTTTCACACAGAAGTAGAAAGATGTGTATTTTGCTTTATTACAGATCATAGAGTTCCTTATGAAGTTTCTTGACTGTTCAGCCTGAAGTGGACCCATCTGACTTGAGTATGAAATTCTAGGAGAAGAAAAGTCTTGTCATCCATACACTTGAAGAAAAGGCTTTCTAATTTTGCTTTGGATGTTATTTTAGGCTGCAGTTCTCTCCTGATTTAATTTTGAGAAAGACATTGCCAAGTGAACATGTGTTGCTAGGTGAAATTTCAGTTCCAGTTCTGTGTGTCTGTGTGGCTGGTGCTGTTTGGAAGAACTCTTCATTGATTTTTTGAATTTTTTTAATCTTTAGGTGAATGTAATAACTCTACAGAATATATTAATGCCACAGTGCCTAGAATCAAAATTAATTGCAACTCTGGACATTCATCTCACTGGACTGTCTCATACAAAGTTATAATGGCTCCAAGTCTTTATGTGTTATGGTTTCTTGCCATAACTGTGCAGCACCAAATAGGTCAAACCTTGCTTCAGAAGTAATCGAATGCTGCTTTCTCTCTGTGTCTCATTTCTGTTTTGTTATTACCAAATAACAATTGATAGCTTTTTGGAAAAAAAAACACACACCAACTACCAAAAGAGTTAAAGTCTCGAACAGCCAGAATTTTGATATATGTCCAGTTCTGGAAACTATTTGAAAAATCATTGGAACACTAATCTTTATTAAGCAATATTTTATGAAACATTACTTTTCATAATTCTTAATATTGTTTCTACACATGTATTTTTCTTCATTAAGTGATTTCACCACCACCACCACCACCACCACTAAAATGTCTCTGTTTGGTGTCTGGGAGACTTAGAAAAGAAATTCTAAGAGCCATGAAATTATACTTTTGATTTTTGAATCACTAGCCTTGCAAATAAATGTTTCTCTGTTAAGATCTTAGAATGATGCATAGGGTAGAAAGAAATGATTAAATACTTCATTGAAGAATTAGAATTGAATTGGGTCCTGGTGTGCAGCTGGCAGATGGTACAGTTCTATTAGCCAGCTAATACTTATATAAGCCCTAGTACTTTGCATCCAGGTTTGATGTTGTCAAGTCCATGTTGAAACCCATGGCACTTTGGAAATCCATTGCTGATGTATACCTTCATGGAGTGAAGGTGTTGGGTGATTCTTCCTGCTGTTCCTGCAGCTTATTTTTAGGGACTAATGAATGGAAGTAGAAAAAAAGGAAAAAGGACTCATCTTTACATTATCCTTTGGTCAACCAGTATAGTATGAATGAGAAGCAAGAAGCATGGAGGTAGATAAATGATAAATACATGCAAACTCTTATAAATCTTGAAGTTGGAGCTGGTGAATCTGGACCCTCCATAATGTTTTACAATGGATCTCCTGGAATAGTCCAAAAAGACCTATAGCTAGAAGAGAAAACATGTAATTATCACAGAACTGTTAAAACAATCCAAACAGCTATTGGATAGCAGCCATAAGATACAGAAAACTCTTGTTACTATTAACTAGTAGCTTCTGAGTTTCTGAAGTGCAGTTCTGGTAATCTAAAGGAGGAAAGACCCACTTGATACAAGAGGAAGAATTGCCACTCCTATTGCTGCTGTCTCCATCAGTATCTCAACCATTCATTATATCCCACATCATTTCTTACCCTCTATTCAACAGCATCTATTTATTTGTAGAGGCCATTCAGGGACAAGGGGAACTGGGAGTTGCTTACAAGAGCTGCCTGTGTAGTACCTTACAATGCATGGATTTGATAACCCCTTTATAGCAATGTTCATAAGCATCCTGTGGGCTCACAAAGAAAGCCACAGGTCTTGGCCATAATTGATTTTATTAGATTTATTAGACATTTTTTATCCTGTCTTTATTACTTTCATAAGTAACTCAAGGCACAGAACATACCTATTACTACTTCCTTCTCCTGTTCTCCCCACAACAACAACCCTATGAGGTGAGGTGAGCTGAGAGAAAGTGACTGGCCCAAAGTCACCCAGCTGGGTTTCATGCCTAAATTGGAACTAGAACTCACTCTCCTGGTTTCTAGACCAGCACCTTAACCACTACACCAAACTGGCTCTCACAATGTTCTGGGCATTGAGTTGAAAGGCAGGGGGATGTGTAGGGTAGTTGGAAGAGAAAGAGGAGAGAGGTGTGGGTAGGAGGGAAGGAAAGGAAGAGGGAAGTAGGTAGGAAGGGTGAAAGAGAGGGTGGATGCGGGGGGGGGGGGGGAAATGCCGACCACCTCTGAAAATATGATGTTTAATAGGTATTTTTTCCCTTTTTTATGTGCACCATATTTGTATTAAGAATTTGTTTATCTGAAAATTAATAAAAATTTGTAAAAAAGAAAAAAAAAGAAAGGCAGTGACTAAGGACTTGTTCTCAGTTTGCTACCTCTTCTTTTACAGTGCTTGAATCAGCTATTATATTTCACCTAATAGTAGGACTGGTGCTTTATATGCCTTTATTTCTTCTCCAAAGCTCAGTATGATATAGATTGCAGTCCCCAAAGCAATTATTTTAAATTATGTACTTAACATTTCTCTCAAACATATCTACTATAACACAGAACACTTTTTGGGTGCACTGTTGGCCCTTATTCAGGCCAAAATCTTTGTCATTTTCTGCAATATTAGAATCTTGATTGACACCCTTTCTTACCACTGAGTACTAAAATAGGTCTTGCACCTTAGACCTGCTCAATTTTTTGCTCAGTTTGCCTTTTCAGCATTCAGTTGGTTCCATTTTATTTAGGCATTAGTCTTTAAATACCAATAAAATGTATGTTTTTTTATGTTACTTAATTTAGTCTATGCATTTGCACACATATACTTGGAGCAAATTATACCTGAATGCATATTAGGTAAATTCTCATTATAAACTGATTTGAACAAATTTCTCTTCCATTCCTACTGACAATCATTTGGGCAAATATACAGTATCTGAGCTTATATGATTTAAATAATAGTCATTGTCTGATCATGCTTAACCTGCAAGATCTTGCAAAGTTAAGAAGCCATAAGATACAGCTGTAAGCCATTGTCAGATTCAGTTGATTCACAGAACAGAATGTCTGACAATTTAACTCCAATCAAAGGAAGTAGAAGACAGATGGATTTGATTCTTTCTTCCTGGCTTCCGTTCCTGGAGAAGATGAGATGGAAATTGCTGAGATCATGGATGCTTCCGCTTAATCATTAAGTTTTACTCATATGCCAGGCCTCTGAATCAAATATAAGATTTTCTTTTCTAAATGGCAGTAGTTGTGCCTATCCATTTATAGAAATCCAAAAGTCTAGTACGGTAATGCTATTATTAGACCAAGAGAAGAATCACAAAAGAACAAAATAGCTTTCAGGTTCTGCTAATTCTTCTTCATGCTGAAACTTTAGCTAACAAGAAAGGATGTGGAAGAGAGAAAAGCAAAACCTGAGCAAGATATTACCTATCTTGGCAAGATTTCTATTGGTAACATTTTTACAGCAGGGGAGATAATGCAGTTGAATGTAGCCTTTTGCATTTTCAAAAATCACATTTTCAAACCAGTGGATTTATAAAATGTAAAATCTCACCGCATGTTGATAGGTGTTTGTATTTAATTTTTTTTTGCACCTGGATACAGGTGCAGGAATGCAAGCCATCTTAACTTAATGATGCTGTATCAAACTGATTTCTTCACTTCAGACAAAAAGGAATTCAAAATTTTGAGCAGGTGTTTGAATGCTGGCCAACTGAAAGGAACACATCAAACAATTTGCCTTGGGGGCATTTAACACTTGATTCATTCCCAGGTAAGTGCAGAGGAGGACATGAGTGAGAACAAGCCTACCTTTCACTTATGGAAAGATCATTCTTCAAATGTATGTGGTGAGTGCACTGTGGATGTATCCATTTTCATATTATTTGGGAGTTGTAACTCCTATCATATGTGGTAGCTTTTGACATGGCATTACTTTCTTTGAGGAAGTTTTCTTTTCTCTTACCAGCCTAGCCTATGCCCTGGGATTTTCTGAAGGTCCTCCATCTACATATGAATCAGATCTGATCTGCTTTACCTTCAAACCCATGCAAGATCAGCAGGGTGATTTGTAATTCTATATGGTCTCAATAATGGTATCCAAAAGAAAGGTTGGATTCTTAGGGACATATGTTCTTCTATATGTTATTTGGGAAGAACATCTGTCCCTAAACAAAAGATCTTCCACAGCAAATTTCCTACTGAAGTCTCTTTCCAAGAAAGCTTACTATGAGAAAGAGTTGGAAGGCAATTATCTCTCTCTTTCTTTTTGTAGGCATTTGGGGAACTCTTGAATTATACAATTGAAATGCATTGTATTGTGTGATATCAGAAAATGCTCCACCCTTCCAATGTCAGCTACTGTATTACTGAACATGATAGTCATAATCACAAAAATAATCTAGTCTGTCCCGTGATGGCTATCTAGCCTTCAGAGGTTATCTCCCAAATGTGCTCAGGGGTGCCCAGGAGCACAAATTTATATATTTATTTCATTGTTTGTATCCCACCTTTATTATTTTTACAATAGAGTTAGGATTAAGTTACATTTTTCATTTCCAACACACCTTTCTACTCTGATTTTCCCCACAACAACAACCCCGTGAAGTGAGTTGGGCTGCCAAGGTCACCCAGCTAGCTTTTATGGCTAAGGTAAGACTTAGCATGGTCCCTTAACCACTAAACTAAACTCCAATACCCCAAAGTAATGTGATCCCGGGGGAAAAATGCATCTACTTTAAATGTTCAGATTGGTTCTTGTTCATATTCCTTCATGCCTTGGAGATTGAATCTGAAGCTCAGTAGGAGATTTTGCCCTCTCACTGCTTCTCAATTTAACTTACCTTCTTTTTTTGTGAGGACAAAATGAAAAGATGGAACATCAGGAATTCTGCTTTTGGCTCCTGGAAACAAAGAAGATAAAAGGGGAGATCAAGTAAAATAGTAAACAAATTATGCAAGCAAGCATTAAACACATTCTAAGGATTTTTAATGTTGTTACTAATTTATCAAATAGGAAGCAGCTTGTCAACTTTATTGAAAATAGGAGTGACTTTCTCCTGGTTCAGCTTGATTGATTGTCTTTATATACACGTTCCATTGACATGATTCAGAAACACAGAGGAAATGTAACAAGTCAGGTCAACGGGAGGAGTAAACAGCCAAAGTTAAATCCTCAAGAATAACCTAGATCTGTCTTTAATTATTAGGTACACAGTCATGTAGGAATTCAATCCATAATTGCAAAAAATAAATAAAGGCTTGTATGTGTGCATGCACACTCCCTGTCTTCCAGACATACCTAGAATACAGTATGTTTTATGGTGATCTGATGTTGATAATTTTATATGACTTGAGTTAATTAGTGCATCCTATTGATTTTGACGAGTAACTTCAGGTGCTCAAAATATCTTTTCTTTTCAAAGATCTCCTGTTGCTTGGCCAGAGACAATTTCATTCGAATTTCACTGTATGTGTGCAAATTCCTTGCCTAATATGCTTATATCTTTTAAGTGCTACCTCTCTGTGGTTATGTATACTATTATCTTGTGCAAATTTACTCAAAAGTAAGTCCAAATATGTTCCGTTAACCTTACTCCCCAACAAGTTTAGGTTAGGCTTAGTAATGGAAGGATAGTAATATAATCACCAGTATCAGAACACATTATTTATATTTTAACTTTGATCAGAGATGGACCATTGTCAACAAATAGTCAGATATCCTAGAATTCTTCCCCAAGTCTAGGAAATCTGAATATTCTGCCGGCTGTCCTTAAATTACTTGACTTTGAGGCTGTTTGTATCATTGTTCCAGAGTGAAGATGATGTTTGATGGCAAGGAGAGCTTTATTATAGCTGCTATAATAAGGGCAGAATCTCTTTCTTCCATCTGCTGCTCTTATCTTTCAACACACGCTCTTCTCGGCTGCCATTCTACAATTGCAGGAAGAGATATATCATCTGAAGAAGCAGAGACAAATATTTGATTTGGATGATTATCCTGCAGGTGTCTCATCATCACTGTGGTGCAGAGATTACTAATTATTTCCCTTCAATTTGTGTACATTCTACAGTAAATAACATGTATAGGATGACATCAGTCATTAAGATTTGGATATGTGTGGCCAAATTCATCCATACAGATTTCCAAAGGGACAGCCAAGAATCCCTTTCAGGATTTCTTCAAATGGCTTTAAATTAAAATAAACTTCTATACTAATGGTAATGTAGAAAGAAGAAACAGAAGTTTAGTGATGTCCACTAAGAAGATTTAAAATACTGACAGTTATCAGTATGTTGTCCAAGATACCATTGACTTGAGATTTTTTTGATTAAGTGTGGTAGGTAGTCTTGAGATGGCTTGAGGTTGCTTTTGAAGTTTTCTTCCTTTGATAGGTTATTTGTCAATGTCTCTTTGGGAGCACCTAGCAACCAATTAAGACACTCATACTTTGCAATGTTTCTCACAGCTTTAGTTTATTTTATAACTTCTATAGTGCTACATTATTGTGCTCAGAGTGATGCACAGGTACCAAAAGCTAACCTGATGACCTGCCTAAAACCAGTTAATGAGATCATTCCAGAAGTGAGAGTAAGAGAAAACATAATTTAAATGAATTGAAGTTTCCTGGGCCAGATGGATTGCATTCAACAGTACAGAAGCAATTAGTGAAGGAGATGGCAGAACTACTTTTGATAATGTTTGAGAACTCCAG
>NW_015387664.1:34299-52665 GCF_001527695.2 Protobothrops mucrosquamatus
GCTCCCACAGAGAGGGCCTCCTCAGGGTGCCGCCAACCAGACAGTGTCGGTTGGCGACCCCCAGGGGGAGAGCCTTCTCTGTCGGAGCGCCCACCCTCTGGAACGAGCTGCCCCCAGAGATCCGGGTGATTCCGGATCTCCCCTCCTTCCGCCGCGCCCTCAAGACTTGGCTATTTCAGCAGGCAGGACTGGCCTAGGGGGTATTTTAATTGGTTTTAACAAAATTTTAATAGAGCGGCCAATTCAAATATTTATTTTTAATTATTTTAGATTTGTATTTGGTATTTATGTGGGATTGTTTTAAACTGGCTGTAAGCCACCCTGAGTCCTCCGGGAGAAGGGCGGGGTATAAATGAAATAAATAAATAAATAAATAAATAAATAAATAAATAAATAAATATTAAACGTATTGCCACAGGATGTAAGCTGTTCCAAATAAACTACCTTTTGCAATTAACTGATGGTGAATTTGTCAATGCCAATGGTGTTTAAATGGTGCTCCAATTATTTGGGAATTGCACCCAAAGCACCTATTACTATTCATACTAACTTTGTTTTTTTGGGGGGCGGGTTTTGCCACAGTCATTCTATTTGCAGGTCTTTGTACAGTATTTTGCAACTTTCTTTTGCAGAAGTTCTTTCTCTTCTATTTTGCTATCTCCACTACCCAGACTTTTTTTTATCTTTCTTATTGACCATTGTTAAATATGGGATATTATGTGGGAGGTGTTCGTTGGTTTGAATTCTCAAGTCTCAGAGCGTTTTAGCTTTTTCATATTCTATTATTTTGTCTATTTTGTGATCCCACCAATTCTTGCTTGCAGACAAATGGTATTTCTTGCAGATATTCCAATGCACCATTGTTGCTATGTTATTGTGTCATTGTTTGTAGTCAGTTTGTGTAATTTTCTTGCCGCAGCTAATTATGTGGTCCACTGTTTTCTTCAGCTTCTTTGCAGAGATGGCATTTGCTGTCTGTTGCTATCTTCCCAATACTAACTTTATAAGTATGCCAGTTTGATATCTATACTGGGCAAGGTTATTATCAGACTATCAAGAGGCATGATTGTGAACACTTGAATAGATGTGCTACAATTAACAGAAGTAAGCATGAAATTGTTGCAGAAAAAGTATGCTATATCTCCTTTCAGAAAATTACTAGCTTAGAGAAATGTCATAGACATAGTGTTTGTAGACCACAGCAAAACCTTTGACAATTTGCCTTGTAACATTCTTCTTAATAAAAATGATAAAATATGGGCTAGGTGATACTGCTGTTGGATGGAATTTACAATGAACAGAATGGCTGCACCAAAAATTCCCCATTAATACTGTAGCTCTACTTCAGTATTGAGTGGAGTGTCGCAGGGCTCTCTTCTGACCCTGTATATTCAACATTTTCATTAATGTCTTTGATGTGGGAGTTGAAGTGACATTTACAAAGTCTGCAAATAGCACTAAATTGGGAGGGGTGGCTAATATTTAAATGAAAAAAAAGAGGTTTTAGAAAAATCTACACAGGAGGATTGAATAATTGAATGGAATTTAAATATAAAGTGCTGCATATGGATAGGAAAAACTGTAAGGTACTAGGCGCAACATTGTAAGGCATCAGGGAGGCCTGACTTGGCAGAAGCATATGTGAAAGGGATCTTGAAGTCCTTCTTGGCCACACGTTAAACATAAGGTGACAGTGAGATATAGCTGCTAAAAAGTTCATTGCTATCTTGGGGGGACATTCATAAGAGCATAGAGTCCTGATCACAGAGAGTAATTGTTTTACCCTACTCTGCCCTGTTCAGACCCCAGCTCTGTGCACCACTGTTCAAAAACAACAATGAAAGATCAAAGCAAATACAATGAAAGACTAACAAAACGATAGTTTTGAACCCAACCATTATAACTTAGGGGAAGAATGACAGTGGTCTTCGAATATAGGAAGACTTTTATGGATTTCCTATTGCTCCAGAGGGCAGGACCAAAACTAAAGGATTAAAAGCAGTGCTTTTTTTCTAAAAAAAAAAAAAAAAAGGTGCCAGAACTCACACACGTCATACAACCCACCTTGCCTAACCTACATGGTTCCATCCAAAAAAGGTGCCGGAACCCCATTCTGGGCGTTCTATGAGAAAAAAAGCCCTGATTAAAAGTACAAAGAAGAAAGTATAGACTGCATCTGTAAAAACTGTCAACCAATGCACATGAAATAGTGAGTCCTCCTACTAGACTTTTTTTTAGCAGAAGTTGGATGGTCATGTTCAAAGATGCTCTAGTGCAGTGATGGCGAACCTTTTAGAGACTGAGTGCCCAAACTGCAACCCAAAACCCACTTATGCATTGTCCAGTGCCAGGTGGGTGTGACCCATTGGCTGGGTGTGGCCAATTGGGTGGGCATGGCCCATTGGCTGGGCGTGGCCCATTGGCTGGGCGTGGCTGTGGTGGTAACAGCAGACTGGGTGGGACTAAAAAGTTCAATCAATCAATTCCAACTCTGCAAGATCTTTTTTTTTTCCACGAGAAGTTGAAATTGACTGATTGAACCTTTTTTTTTTTTCACACGGCGGCGGAGGCCTAAAGCGAAAAGGTTTTATAAAACCCAGCTGAAGGCCTAGGACTGGGGCGACGGTGCGTGTGCCCACAGAGAGGGCTCTGAGTGCCACCTCTGGCACCTGTGCCATAGGTTCACTACCACTGCTGTGGTGGATTTTATATTGAGCAGGGTAGGAATTTGGTAACATCTAAGATATGATTCTATGGGTCATTCAGCATAATTTCATTTTTTTGTATCTCAGTTGAAAGGTAGTTTTTCCTTATAGAGCAAGATTGAAATATACCTTATTGTCATCAAAGCTAGCTTTCTCATTTTTCATGATTTCAGTGCCATTATAACTTCCAGGACCAATTTTGAGTAAACTTTGAAGCTAACTAAGGCTTTTGTAAAGTGCATAAAATACCAGAAACAGGAGATGTAGAATGCAAGAAGCTGTGATATGGAGCCCAGACAGTCCCCAACATATAGGGATTACAATCCTAACATGGATGTCCTAGGTATAGCCCTCAGCACCATAACAAAGAGTGATGAAATATAGTCCAGATTCTCAGGAGGGAGGAGTGTATTCCAGAGGACCAAGAGACAACTCAGTGTAGATAGTTTGTGTGAGAGAAAGAGGGTGAAGACAGCTCATCCCTAATAGTTCCCAGAATATACGCAATATGGGAGTGGTAGTTTGCTTTAGTTTGAAACCTATGATTTCTTTCCAGAAGCCCATCGAATATCCAAAAATTACATGTTCAGTCAACCTACACTTGAAAACATTGTCAAGAAAAGACATGAAAGCAGGTAATGTGTGCAATGGTACCTCAAACTGCAAAGAGGATTAATATTAGATTTTCCATTTGTTAGAAGAGAAGAGCCACATAACATTTGGCTCAGTCTAGAACAGGGGTCTCCAAACTTGGCAACTTTAAGACTTGTGGACTTCATCTCCCAGAATTCCCTAGCCAGCCATGCGAGTCCACAAGTCTTAAAGTTGCCAAGTTTGGAGATCCCTTATCCAGAAGTATAGAGTTTGGAGAAGCACCATGCATTTTGCTGCATCGGTAATCTGACCTTTTCTACTTAGTGCCATAATTCTTGACCTAATAAATATGATGCTAATCTGGCATATAAATAACCGAACAAATAGGTGTTTCGGTATCACATAGCTGATGCAGAAGGATGCTTCTGAAATTTTTGGCTAAGATTAAGGATAGAAAAGTTTAAAAGGAGTTCCAATTCCACCTGTCAACTTTTTGAAATGGTCTAAAAGATAAAAATCTTTGCAACAACACCCAGTTGGAAGAGCAAGATCTGAAGTCTTAAGCATCCTTTAGATTTCTCCTTAAGTTGTTATATTATTCCATCTCTGTGAGAACTTTTGATTGATTATGAACCATCAAGGCAGTGTCAGCTCTTAGTGATCACATCAATAGATGTTTTCCTTGACATTGTGTCCCCAACCTAATCCTTCAGGTCTTCCTACAATGCACCCATTGCAACTGGACCTGTATCCATCCACCTTGCTGCTGTTTATTCTCTTCTTCCTTTTCTTCTAATACTTTCTTTCCAGCATTAGAGCTTGATATAAGAGCTACAGAGGGATAAATCAATGTGTTTTGATTTTTCTTATCTTTTAAAAAAGATATTTTTATTGTTTTAAAATAATGACAACAAAGGAAAAACAAGAACACAAAGATAGTTATGCTAAAAATACATTGTCAAAGAAAAGAAAAAAAATTATCCTCTCTTAAATATATCAAGTCTTAAATTTAGCTTAGGCTATTACAATATAATTTTGAGGATTTTTTTCCCCCAAAAGAAAAGCAACTAAAATTGGTAAGGCGATTTCTGTAGTATGTACGTTTTTCTAAACTATTTGTACCTAATACATACAATCACATATGTAATTTCTCCAATTCATTTGACTACATTCTTTTCACCATGATGAATGTTATGCAATTATTATCCTAGTGTATATATTTAGAGCGATGGAAGTTTAGCAGGATTTGGAGAAGCATGGGTTTATATGCTGTAAAACTACATAAATGTGCATGAAAATGGGAACCACGACCATTTTTCTACTATCCCCAGTGTCAAATGTGTCACTTAAGCTTGTAACTTTTGCCCAACATAGACTGCAAAATCAATGTCTGTGTGAACAACATCAGGTAAGCCTGAGAGTTATCTGAATGTTATTTATTTATTTACTTGGATGCATATTCCACTTTTCCCACAAAATTGTAACTGGGATGGCTCTATTTCTTCATCAGTGTTTGATTCAGCTCTACTATACATTCAAGTTCATTCAAAGGCAGTCACTACAATGAAAGACAAAGTGCTCTTTAAAAGCTCACCTGAATATGTCCATTCATTGTTAAAAGAGGGTTGGGGGGGAGAGAGAGAGAAAGAGAGAAAGAGAGAAAGAGAGAAAGAAAGAAAGAAAGAAAGAAAGAAAGAAAGAAAGAAAGAAAGAAAGAAAAAGAGAGAGAGAGAGAAAAAGAGAGAAAGAGAAAGAGAGAAAGAGAGAAAAAGAGAGAGAGAGAAAGAGAAAGAGAGAAAGAGAAAGAGAGAAAGAGAGAAAGAAAGAGAGGGAGAAAGAGAGAAAGTGAGAACAGCAAAAGAAAGAGGGAGGGAGGGAGGGAGACAGAAAGAGAGGAAAAAGCAAGAAAGTGAGAGAGAAAGAGAGAGAAAAAGAGAGAGAGTTCTGGTGAATTGGACTCCAGCAATCAAACCCATTACAATTTTGGTCATACAGCCTGCCTAATTTGGGAGGAAAACACAACCTCTCCCATCCACTCACTATGTCCAATAGCTCTTCTGCAGTCAATTAACTAAGGACAACTGATTATACTGAAACTGTATCTGCTTCTTTTCATAAGCAGAGGCTGTTGACAGCTGACAGGACTGTACACACTGCTGCTGGCTGAAGCTCTGGGCTCTCATCAAGGCTACGCAGCTGCCAGCAAAGGGGGGGGGCAGGAATCTCTTCTTCTTACTGCTCTGTCCCCCTTCCCTTTATTTGTCACTATACCTTCAACAGGCTGCCTTTTGTCATTGCCACTGCTGGAAACATTCAACACCAGGAGCCTCCTGGCATATGGTTGGCCAGCGGTCTTCACATGTGCACAAAGGAGAGAAGCAATCTAGAAGGAGAGAAGCAATCTAGAAGGAGAGAAGCAATCTAGAACTAAGGAGAAACTTCCTAACAGTTAGAACAATTAACCAGTGGAACAACCTGCCTCCAGAAGCAGTGAATGCTCCAACACTGGAAGTTTTTAAGAAGAGACTGGACAGCCATTTGTCCGAAATGGTATAGGGTTTCCTGCCTGAGCAGGGGGTTGGACTAGATAACCTCCGAGGTCCCTTCCAACTTTACTATTATTATTATTATTATTATAATTGATTTGATGTTGGGACATCAGACAACTGTTTGCCTTCCCCAAGACAGGCATAAGCCTAGATTTAAAGAGTGGGGATTGTACTAAAGAATGGTTCTTGGAGGGCAGGTAAATGGGGAAGAACAGGAAAATTGCTGAAATAAATTAAAAATAAAGGAGTAAATCCAAAGACGTAAGCTGGGATGTTCAGCTAGTTGGGCTATTGAATTCATAGATGGAGTGAGATTAATTTATCAGCTGTGGATGGTATTGGCATCACGTCTAAAAAAAGGGGGGGATGACTTTGCTCCTCAGTGATGAAACTGTGGCTCAGACATTTTTGTGGAAGTCACAATGTAGACCTTAACCCAGCCCTCAATCTCTCCACAGGAGTGGAGGCTATTGTGCCACATCCTTCATTCTGCGAGGTGATGTTCTTCTCCAGGGCTAAGTACTAACCCTGAAGATGAGGATCAGGAATAGGGGAGTGTCTCTGGTTAATCCTTGATTGTGATCTGTGGGCTCTTTTCAGCAGGTTAATTTAAGGCAGGAATACTCTCTGAGGAATAAAGCATGAACTAATCTAATTATAGGCCTTTTTTCTTATTCAAAAATCACTTCCGATCAGGCAATGCCTTGGGAATTGCAGGATGCATTTCACTATTTTCTCTGGCTTGGATCTGATCTTATTTTAGCAGTGCTAATTTAGCAACAGAAAGGGCTTGATTCCTGTTTTGTTTCCTTCTTTTTGGCTGCTCAGGGATGCTGCTAAAGGATCACATCAGAGGTAAAAATCTTTCCTGTGCCTCTTTGATCTACATTATGAACACACCTTGCCATTTTTTGTGTTACAGATTGGATCTCTCTCTCTCTCTCTCTCTCTCTCTCTCTCTCTCCATCTCCATCTCCATCTCCATCTCATTTTGGTCTTAGTTGTGGCACTTGAAGCTGGTAAAACCTGACTTGAGCAATGTCAACATAACAGAACCTGAACTGCTTATTATGTAGCCAATACTCAAAATGCCAATCCCTCGTTAACTTAAATTGCCTCTCCCCCACCCCACAAACTAATTACAAGCTAGACAGACCAATTTATCATTGCCTTAATGAAATGTTGAGAGATAGTCATATTGGCAAAGCCCTTGTAGAAAATGTCGCTATGCTAGTCAGGCAGCTCTGGGAATATCTCAGGGGTCATCTCAGGGTGCTCCAGTGTGTCTTAAAGAAATGGTCCGCAAAATCCCCCCAGCGTGGTATGTACGGTACGTTGTGTAGCAAAAACATCCATTTATTCTTTTCTAAACTAATTGTCCCTTTGGTTATTCACAGTGCTTCAGTGTGATAGGAAAGTGTTACAAGAGGCCCATATTTGCTCCAAGCAAAGAGATTGGCTAATCGTACAAACCCAGAAGCTCCAGAAGGAAAGTGGTTCTGGTTTTGCTCACATAAGAGCTTTGATTCAAGTTCACCTTGTGCAAAAGCAGAGGAACTGATTAGTCCCCCGAGGAAAATTGGGTGGGTGAGATGCAGAAAGCCAGAAGGAGATTTGAGTGCAAATCCAAATGTCGATTTGTAGACATAGCGAGGAGAGCCTGCTGCTGACAGGCTGATTTATTGGATTCTTCCATTTAATCACTGCCGGCCTATGGCCAAACAGATCTCCAGCAAAGCTGAAAGGCAGCCGAGGGAAACAGGCTTATAAGCATAAAGCCGCATAATGGTGTTCAATGAAGTGTGAGACTTTTAGTTCAGTCTCACTGAGCCGGCCGCACTGCCGGAATGTCAAAGAGGGATTGTGGGTGGAAAAATTATGGATTTAAACTGCTAGCTGTAAATGAGGTCAATATGTCTGGTTCATAAACAGTCCGAGCCTATTCCAAGAATGCAGTGAGGGGGAAAATTAGCGTGAAGCCAACGCTGTAGACAAACCTCATTGAGATATAATTGCGGCTATAAATACAAGCGAAAAGCTTACTGTGTGCAATAAAACACAGACAAGCTTTTTTTTTTTAATCTCTCCCCCTTCCATTCCTCTCCTTTGATTCTATGAATTTGTTAAATGTTGTGCATCTATAATCAACTGCCCCCCGCCTTCCACCTACACCCCCCCTCCCATCATTCTCTTGTGACATCCAGTGTTGAAATTAATTGAGTGTTCTTGATCTCCCATTCCATTTTATTCAGCGGGGATTAGAGGAGAAAAAAGAAAAAAAAAATCAAAAGAGCACGTCTGAAGCATTGACTTCCTCCCCAGCTTTTCTCTTTTAATCAAGTTGAAATGTTCCCCCCCCCGTTCCTTAATAAAAAAGGCACTGTATCTTTTTAAAAATATAATATTAAAAAAAAAAGATTTTTTTTAAAGCATGCTAGATTGTTTAAATCTCAATGTGTCTCAAGAGAATGCCGTGAAATCAAAGGCAAGATGACTATGGAAGATATGAATGCTCATGAAAGATTTATGGTAAAGCAAGATAGAAGGGGTGTTTCCTGTTTTTGCTGAAACACCTCCTCCCGTTCTCCCCCAATCAACTTAGGCCTCTCATTACTGCCTGCTCTGTCTTAAGCTGAAAAGGGAGGGAAAGGCGAACAGATGCTAGGAACTTGATGCACTCAGAATCCAATACAGTAATAAATTAACGATAATCACTGCAGTCAGGTGGTGTTTCCCCTCAAGTCAATTGATTTAAACAGCAGCAATTTGGCTAGTAAGGCTAGTCCTCTTTAAGTGAAAGCCATTAATATAATAGCATTGGTGTCGAGAAAGGAATCCATCTGGTACTAGAGCCATTCCCGGTCAGTGGTTTAATAACTGAATGGGGAAGCCCTCAGTGTACAACACCCAAATAAGGACGGATTGGTGATTACCCTCAGGAGTGAAAGGGGGGAGTGGATGATGGAGGAACAAGATATTGATATGAAAGTAATACTTCTCTCTTGTCATCTAGACCAGGTGTGTCCAACCTGCAGCCCAGAGGCTGCATTCAACCCTGGATACCTAGTAACATGTTCCACCAAGATCATAATACACACACACCCAAATAGAGATATGAATTTATTTATTTATTTATTTGTATCCAATCCTTATTATTTTTACAAATAAGACAGAGAACATGTCCAATACACCTTCCTCCTATTATTTTCCTCACAACAACCATCCTGTGAGGTGGTTGGTCCGAGAGACAGTGAATCGGCCACAGTCACCCAGATGACTTTCATGACTATGGCAGGAGCTGAACTCACAATTTCCTGCTTTCCAGCCTGGTGCTTTAACCATTAGACCAAACTGGCTTATATTATATATTTTATATGTGGGCCAAGACAATTCATCTTCACTCAACATGGCCCAGGCAAGCCAAAAGGTTGGATGTGCCTGATCTGGACCATGCAATGCCTCTCTTGAAATCTCCTCATGAATTTCCCTTCTTTTTTTCACCTTTCACACTTCCATCCATGCCTTTTGAAGCTCTCCATGTTGCTCCCTCCATCCTATATTTCTGTCTTCATGTTCCTAGAACCTTTACCTCTGTTGCTAGGTGCAAAGGGCCTATCAAAACTCTCCACTAAATTTGTGAACAGAAAAAAAACAAGAAGTGAATAATTTCTTCAGATTTATTTAGGAGAGGAAAAATTCTCCCACAGTGTCCCAAAGACAGAACTGTCCTCCAGTTTGCAGGGACAGTAGTATCCCTACTTGAAAAAACTCAATCCATAGACTTTCCATAGGAAGTCTTCCTCTGGGATGCAGTGAAAATGTGGGAAGCCAGAGCAACTGCTGAACAGTATAGAAAAGATGGTATAATAAAAGAAAGCCTTAAACAGTCAGCCAAAGGTTGCCCTTACAATTTCTCTTAAAGAATGTTGCCAGATTACATGCTGTATTTCTTGGCAATCAACAGTTTTGAGTTTTATGGGCCAAAATTGGTCTATATTGGCTATCAGTTGATCAGTCTTATTAGCCCATTCACCTTATATTCTCTGTTGCATATAGAAGTCAGTGAGATTTGGAACAAAGTGTTGAAGAACATGAAGATGTTGGAAGCATGGTCAACCGAGCTGAACTTCCTTCCTTCCTTCCTTCCTTCCTTCCTTCCTTCCTTCCTTTGTTCTCAGGAAGGCTGACCATACCTAGGCTGCCTTTCCCCAAAAGAATGAGACACTAGCAATCTAGAACCTAATTTGCAAAGGAAGGGTTTTTAAAAAACATGGCTTCGTAAGTAAGGTTGGTTAAATGTCTTTATCATGTCACTCTCCATCTAGCATCTCTAGTTAAGATATGACAGGTAGTAGAGAAAATGACAGATCTTCTGAAGATCTTAAAAGCCATGAGAATCAAAGTAAAAAACTGGTTTAGACAGATAAATGACCTAGATTGGCATAAGACAAGAAAACATTTGTTTTCTAATGGATCTTTCTAATTTGCTTTCTAATGGATCTAGGAATCTGGTGACATGTCCCAAGAGTATTCCATTCTTCTTTTTTCCATGTAATTTTCATGGGTTTTTTTTCCATCAAAACCCAAAGTAGACATCTGATTGGCATCTGCAACAAGAGGCAGGGGGAAAAATGGACCCAATGGCATCTTGATGCAAACTCTGTGACTTACACATTTGAGTTTCATGTTCAAAAACCAATAAAAAAGGCTAGTGTTTGCATCCACACTGAATTAATGTGGGTCACAACTTTTTCTCAGTGTATTGTAGGTTGGCTAGAAAATGAGTTTAAAACAAAAGAACCAAAATAAATAACAGACATCCCCTAGCCTATTCTCCCACAGTTTTCCACATGCTTTTCCTGCCATTCATTCATGCTGCCAAGGAGCCCTTAGACCAGGAGTGGGCAGCTATAGCCCCTTTATGATCTATGGACTTCAACTCCCAGAAGTCCATGATGGGAGTTGAACTCCATAGGTCATAAAGTGGCCATAGTTGCCCACTCCTGTCTTAGACAAAGTGAATCCTTCTGTGTCAAAGTAGTGCTTCTGTTTACAGGAAAATAGCCAGCCATTCATTATGTTTGGAACTTCCTGCCCGAACCATTTTGTTCACCAAGTAACTGCTTAGCATTTGCTGAGGATTTCTTGTGCCCTGAAGCAGATTCTAAAGCAGGCCTTCTTCTCACTTTATATAGAACCCAGGTCAAGTTTCTTACACTTTGGCACACACTCTATTAATGAAAGGTGAGCCTTCTTCCCGTGAGCAGAAAAAGTACACTGTGGCTCTGCATTGCATGAAATACCAACTCAAGCTTTTTACTCTTCTGCCCTCAAAGATGTTTGCTTCTCATGGTTGATCTTCTTTTAAAAGGCCCCATAGTAAGCACACAAGGTGTTCTGATCTTTGCCTAGAAAATCACAGTATCTAGAATTCAGATAAACAGTAAATGAGGATAGCAGGCATTCTGTGGGCAAGACAATGTAGGGTTCAGTTAGTAGTAGGGCACAGTTGTTGGTAGAGAAAGAATAAACATGAAATAACCCTAACTTTTCACTTGTAGCTTTTTTACTGCTCTTCTATCATGGTAAGCAGGGATCAAATCAGTTAGTTCTAAAGCAAATCAACCCTGAATGGTCTTTGGAAGGAAATATATTGAAGCTGAAGCTCAAAGTATTTGGCCAGTGAAGAGAGGACTCATTGGAAAAGAACTGGGAAAAATTGAATGCAAAAGCAGAAGGAGACAGCAGAGGATGAGACGGTTAGATAGTTTCACCACCACAATGAACATAAATTTGGGCAAACTCGGTGAGACAGTGGAAGACAAGGGAGCCTGGTGTGCTATGGTCCATGCAAAGAGTCCAACACAACTTAGTCTGACTAAATAACACCAAATCATGGTGAGTGAGGAAGGTCACACATCACTTCCTCATATGCACTCAGTTTGGGTTATTTTCTAGGGTATGTAAAAATGTAGTAAGTCCTCCCATCATATTATTTTGCCAAAAGTGGACCCAGAGGAAAGAAGGGGCAGTCAGTCTGCTATGATTTCACCATGTCCAAACCATAGTTCAAGCCAAAATCATGGCACTAAAGAATTTATTTTTTTCTGTCAGGAATAGGAGAAATTAGTTAAGATGAGGGTGTTCGTGCATTTATTTGCCACAAACATGTATTCCAGTCCTTTTCCAAGAGGCACACTTACTTTTAAGATTCAGAACAATTTTTTTTCACATACGTTAGAAAAAGAATAATTTCATCTGGACTGAAATTAGTCCTAGCATTGCATATGGTGAGGTCATTGGCTCAGATAGCAAGTACCAAAATCATGTAAGGGTTCCGAATATTTAATATAGTGCATGAAAATGGGCAAGACCAAACTTGGACAGCTGTGAAAGGGACCGTGCCAGGAACGGAGTGAAAGATCCTTTGGATCCAAAGGATGTTTAGCTTCCAATCCATTTCTCTATCTTCTACCTCACAAGACATTCAGGCCACTCACTGGGTTTATCTCAACCATTTCTTCCCATCACCTATAGTGCAGAGAAATGTTTTCAAAATATCCAAACGTTTCCGTCCCCTTTCTTCTGCCCTTCAGTTCTGATCACAACACAGAGCTCCAATGTCAAAGCTATTTAAGTCATTATTAAAAATTCTGTTAATTGATCAATTTATCTTGCCAGGAAAGAAAGAAAGGACTTCCGGTGTTTCCGCTTCGGATGCTAATAACCAGATGCCTTAGGTATTCTGCACTTGGAGTGAGGTGAAAAGAATAAAGTCCATTTCCTGATCTTCTCCAGACAGTGAAATATCTTAGGCCATTCTATGAAGTTGGTGCCATTCTTGTCAGGGAACATGTGGAGAAAAAATGATCCTCACAAAATGCAGATACTTGCATGTTTTAGAAATAGTTTCAAGAAAAAAGGGCAGAAGGAGATTCAAATAAACAAAGATAAATAGTTAAATTCAAGTTCAGTTGTTTTCAGCCAGAAATCCCTAACCCTGGTTAATATTAGTAACAGCCCATCTTTGTCTAAACGGAAAGCGGAATAGTTTTTTTGTTTTGTTTTGCTTTTTACATATCTTGGAACTGATTCAAGGTTGGCCAAACATAATATTCCCCCACTCCATTTTCTTTGGCAAGTTCTGTTCTTGCAACTCTGGAATATGGAAAGGTCCACAGAACTGAAAATTGAATCCTTCCGTGCATTTCATTTGCTTTGTATAAAATTAAATTCATGAATGTTGTTTCAAAGGAAAGTCATTTTTCTTTATTCGTGTATTTCTGAATTTCTGTTGACAAAAAGCAGGCTCTTGACATAGCCAATTAAAATGACTAGTTTCTTCACAATCTGCTATTCCTTCACCAAGCAACATCTCTATTTTATTTAAACAAGTGTTAAGATATATACATGAGTAGCCACCCACACAGAAACAAACACAGTTTTACATGTATATATGCATATGCACATATACACCGACAGACAAGCAAATAAATATTCCATATACATTAATATATTCTGCATTGTGCCCTTTCATAAATATAAACTTGTGATGTAAGAAAGGGTGGCATATTTTATTTTCATGAGTAAAGACCACTACATAACTCACAAGTGGCAAAGCACAGCTATGCCATTAATGGATTGTGTGCAGGCAGCCTTACTGAATGAAAATAAAAATCTATTATGCTGCCCATCATAACATATTATATATACACCCTGCCAGAGGGTTATGTCTGCAGAGTAACCAAAATTTTTGTTAGAGCTAGCTGAAATAATTAATACAGCTGAAGAAACAAAAAGATTTAGAGCTAGTGTTTATTTCCCACTGGCAGGTTCTAAATATGTATTTCACAGCAGTCAACATGCATGCACATTTATAATGGGGTCTGTATTTTTTTTCTCTTGACCTGTTTCTGGGAATTACTTAGAAAAAATTTAGCCATTCCTTCGATATGAAGAAATATTGGGATGTTGCTCACTTTCAACAGAATATCTTTGCTGTAAATTTTTTCTCCTTAATATTAAAAAGATTGCTGCAGACTAGGAACAACCAAAGAAATATGACACTCAGGTTAAGTCTGATGTGGCCCAGGGATGTGTTTTGAATGTAGAATCTCAACAAGAGATAATCAATTGATTCAAACTCCAGATTTCACCATAGAAATTAGCCTTCATGTAAGTTTATCTATCAAGAACACAGTCATAAAGTGAAGCATCATTTGCTAGACCGATACATTGTGGATTTTTCATCATGAGTTGCAGACTCCAATAAAGATTTGTGTGCCTTTAGTGGAAAAATATTTGATGATACACTTGTTGAATGTACTATGTATTTGACACCTCAAGGAGCATAGCTCAGTGGTGAGATTCCTAAACAGAAGATAGAATTGGACATCACTGTTCTTATCTTCCACATATACTAAATTCAGATTTATTAAGGAATGGTCAGTACCTGTAGAAGGTACAAGGTAGAAAAATTCATCCACAGAACTGAAACAAACTGAAGTGCATAGATTGAAGCAGCTTTAAATAGAACTGATGATATTTAAATATAACACCCATATTTATAGCACAGTTTTATATCTTAAAATCACACTCAGCACCAGAATCTACTTACTTTATGTTTTTGTACCTAAGACAATACACATTCATGTAATATACAAATGTTATACAGGTAGTTCTCAATTTACAGCAATTACTACTGAAACTTCTGTCACTAAGTGATATGGTCATTAAATGAATACGCCCAGTGTTATAACTCTTCTTGCTATAATCATTAAGTGAATCTAGTTTTCGCTTTAACTTCCAAATAAGGAAGCACCCTAGAAAGTTGCAAATGGGGGTGTAAGATCCTCCCTCAGATATCTGCTCAGGAAAGCACGACTCTTCAAAAGAATCTTTTATTGAGAGAAAGGGATTGCAGAGAAGCCAGGCAGAATCTGAAGTTCCTGCACGAAAACGTTAAGCTAATTCCCCATTGTTCAAACCCCATCCCAACACCCCAGTCCGTCAGGAACCAATCCACAGGCATGAAGGTGTTTTGAGAACTCCGAGATGAAAAGATGATCACAAAGTGTCTTCTTGGCGTCACGACCAGTCCATTCCCCCCTCCCTGTTTCCCACACTAATACCTCAAAGTGAAAGCAACAAATTCTTCAAACCCCAACTAGCCATCCCACTCCCCTTGGAATGGCAGCGTTTGGACAGGGACCTGACAGGAAATTACATTACCTCAGAATGCTGCAACATGGTAAATACATGCATCTGAATTCTGATCACATGACCATGGGGACACTGTGATGGCCGTAACTGTAACAATCATCCGCAATTCACTTTTTTTCAGCACCATCATAACCTCAAACAGTCATTAAATGAATAGGCGTAAGTCAAGGACTACCTGTGTGCAATGAATGGATTTTTGAATGTGCTGTGGTGTGATCATTTCCAGATACTTTCTAGTATCAAATGATCAAATAACTGTTGTTACCCTCATTTTTTTTTATGAAGTAGCATCCTGCAAGCCTGGGTAATTAAGCCTCAGTACTTCTGTACATACCACGTGCAGTCACCAGTAAGAGTAAAAGTCACTTCCTATATTTGAAATCAAGAATTCAAATGTCCTTCCAGCTCTATCCCTCAAAAAATACTGTAAAATAAATACATCACTAGGTGATGTCACCATTTGATATGGTCCTTTTGCTATCGGAAACAGTGTAAACAACGTACTATTTGATCTTTTACATGTGACTGCTTTCAGGTTTCTACGATGTACTCCTTTGACCTCTGCCCAGTTTTCTTTATTTGATCTATGGAATGTTTTCCAGTTATGAGTTTGAAAAAACTGTTAAATTGATTTTCCAAGGGGAAGCAATGACTTTAATTTTAATTACAGAGGAATGTAGTTAAATTAAGAGGTATCAGGGTTGCTATAATGATATTTCTGATAAGACATAAAGATCTATCTCTGTGATGTTGCAGACGTTTTAATTAGAATGCTAGGAAAAATATACTGCAAAGCTCACGTAAAAATTGTATAGTTGAACGAGGAGCACAAAATGCATCTAATGGGGTAGTTTAGATATCACAATGGTCTATCACCAGTGGAATAGCCAACATGGGAAATTAAATTTCCCTCCAGTGTAGATTCTGAATTCATTTGGAGGATGTGTGGGAACTGGAGGGAAGGAAGGGAGACCAAATAAAAGGCCATTAACCTAGCAATGGATTAAGTAACAACTATACAATTATACAGTATTCCATGCTCCTCGGCATATAGTCATGCTGGCCACACGACCACAGCAATGTCTTTATACAATGCTGGCTCCCCCTGGCTAAGAAAAAGAGCTGAGCACTGTCCCTAGAGTCGGACACTGGACTGGACAGGGGAAACCTTTACATTTATATAATTGTTATAGAACAGAACCATTTTTCTCAATCTCAACAACTTTAAGATGTGTGGGTTTCAATTCCCAAAATTTCCCAGTTGAAGTCCACACATTTATACTACACTTGACCTTAGCCAAAAAGTTGAGAAGCAAAGTTGAGGTCCAAATGTCTTAAAGTCATTGAGAAACCTTGGAATAGAATACAGTCCTATTCATTGTAAGAACCTTAATAGTTTTTTACAACAGAAAATAACCTGCCACTTGCAAAATGTATTCAGCTATTTATGTTACATTCAGTGTGTTATGACAACCTGAACCAATGATCATCAACAAATACCATTTGGGTGATTCCTGTGGTGCTACCCTTGGTTTTCTCCTCCTGAAATGTAAAAGCACCTAAAGTGTCCACATAATTTAGGAGGACATTTAAATCTCAGCTCTTTAGCCAGGTTTTTCTGATATGAATGTTCAAGCAACGTTTACATATACATACTTTTCAATAGATATGATTTTATTTGGGTTGAATATTTTTATATTATTTTATCGAATTATGTATTTTATTGTTTTTTCTTGTAATCTGCTATAACATAACATAACATAACACAACACAACACAACACAACACAACATAACATATAACACAACAATACAATAATATATTTGTTTCCTTGTTTTGTAAAAAAACAAAAGTATGTAATTTTGAATTGTGTGGTAGACCCAATATAATTTTCATGCAATGTCTAAATAAGATTTATGCTCTCCTACCTTTTTATTCCCCCACTTCTATTTTCCTTATTTTTGCCTGTAAAGTATTTGCTTTGCTGACATAAGGCTGGTTTAATAAAATTGGCCTTCTTCCTAAAAGTTTACCTGTGAGAACCCCGAACATAATAAAATAAGATTATGAAGGCAATCACATTTACTAGTAATAAATCAAATCTTGCAGACATCAGTTAAGTCTCCCTTACTGCACCGAGACAATATCAAGTATGCATACATCAATACTTGAGGTGCCAGAAATATATTTCATAAGTTTGGGAAGATGAGAGCGGGAATGCTACTTCCACTAGCTGCATAATTACGGAGAGAGAATTTGTAATGTGAACATTATGATGTACAAAGTGGCTTTGTCCTACATTTAATAAGCTCTGCATGTCAAGCCCACAAACATAATGGAATTTGGAGATGATTTCTTACCCTCAAATACAGATTATTGTTTTCAAGAAGAAAGCTTCCTGGAGCTTCATCAACAAATATCTAATTTTAAACCGCTATCCTCTTCCTTACCAGTGCATAGCACTTTCTTTAAGCTTTCTTTAAAATGATAATGCAACACCATATTAAAAGAAAAGCAGTGTCAAATGAAGCCACACCATTTTTAAAAAATGGACTTGCTTTTCAGTTAATAAACTCATAAACCTATGATTTTGTCCCCTCTACTTGTACAAATTGACTTCCACAGGACTTGCATGGAAAAATTCAACCAAAGTCTTTTTCTTGTTTAAAAATCCCACAAACATAGTGTTTGTGCCTCATTTGCCAAGTTTAAGTATGTTTTGCCTGGACTGTAGCCTTATTTTCTGTTAAAAAGAGGAACCAAGAAAGAAGAGGTTATGACATACACTTTCATCTTCAGGATGTTTTTAATCTTGTGGAAAGAAGTAAATATGAAAAAGACCGAGCCATTTATTTTGTTTCATAATAGCTAAAAATTGAAAAATTACTTCCTTTGATTTACACATCTTTCCTGCCATTAAGTCACTTGCGCTAGCTGAAGTATTTATTTGGCGATTGAGTTTCAGGAATCAGGCAATGTCTAGAACAGCCTTAACAGATGAAAACAAACTGTAAGGGCAAAGCAATAAAGAAAAAAAAATCACAAAGTAGTTCAGAACTGTATAATCAGGTGTCAGAAATTTAATATATTAAGCCACAATTACTTTTGACAAAACTTTCTGAGAAATAACAAATAAACTAGTTCAAGAAAAGATTACTTCAACCACAAGCCGACCATTTTATAGGCAAACAAATAAGAAAAAAATGGTTTTAGAAAACATTAGTAGGATCAGACTGATTATGTTATTGTCTGAAGTAAAGACAAAATGCCGCCACTTGTCTATCTGTCTGCTTATCT
>NW_015387664.1:52733-54697 GCF_001527695.2 Protobothrops mucrosquamatus
ATTACTTTTGACAAAACTTTCTGAGAAATAACAAATAAACTAGTTCAAGAAAAGATTACTTCAACCACAAGCCGACCATTTTATAGGCAAACAAATAAGAAAAAAATGGTTTTAGAAAACATTAGTAGGATCAGACTGATTATGTTATTGTCTGAAGTAAAGACAAAATGCCGCCACTTGTCTATCTGTCTGCTTATCTGCTTATCTATCTATCTATCTATCTATCTATCTATCTATCTATCTATCTATCTATCTATCTATCTATCTATCTATCTATCTATCTCATATATCTCATATATCTATCTATTTAACTATCTCCCTATCTATCTGCTTTCTAGCCCAACAAAACCCAAAAACTACACTGGCAGACTTCACAAAAAGCAGAAAAAGCAGTTTTACCTTTAAAGCATACACACAATTACCTTCAATTGAGACAAATTAACAGTCTCTGTGGATAACATACCATATTTTTCCGTGTATAAGATGCTATTTTTTCCTGCAAACACCCTGTTCAAAAATCAGGTGCATCTTATACAAGTGCAGTGTCTTATATACGGAAAAATAATGGTAACCTTCGCAGCCCAGGGCATGCCTGTGTGGGTTGCCATGCCACCTGGTGCAGGTGGCAAGCCCCTGTGGGCTTGCTACTAATGGGAAGGGGGAGGGGCAAGTTCGTCAGCCGGCCGAACTTCTGGATTTGCCCGCTCAGCTGTTCGATGCTCCACTGAACAGCTGATCGGCGTGGAGAAACTCTCATGCCAGAGCGTCTTATACAAAGGTGCATCTTATAGATGGAAAAATACAGTACACTTAAACTCAAAGAAGGTAAAACTTTCACTTCACAGCATTGCAAAAACGTATTTATTTATTTAATTAATTAAATGATATGCCACCCATGTCACTCTACAAGGTGACAAAAATTGTCCTCAGGTCCCTTGTGAGTTTCAGAAATAGATTTATTCTCATACTTATCCCACATTAAAGTTTTCCAGTGATGACCAGACATCACTGGTTTGATATACGGTATAGTGGCACAAAATGTAATCTGAACTATTGTCATTTTCATTAGCTCTGTATTAGATCCACCCAAAGTTTCTTTCATCATGTATGGATAAACTTTTCTTTACATAATATACTGTAGCTAAAGCATCAAAAATATCCTATTATCTTTCTATCAAAAGATACAGTAATGCAACAATACTAATAAAACAAGAATAAAAAAGATTATATTTTTATAAAGAAATAAAAAACACAAAATTAATTAAAATTTATTTAAAGAACCTCAGTAAGAATAAAACTGAAAAATCTTTCAGTCCCTGAGAGGAGTCCCAGAAGACTTGTGACTGACAGATCTCCTCTTTCCAGACTGGAAGGAGAAGATCTGTCAATCACAGGCTTTCTAGGACTTCCCAGACAGGAAGGAGAAATAATTGTAGAGGAGGCAATTCAACACTGGTTTCCCATGAACCTTCTGGAGTACAACAGCCTCCAAATACAAGACAAGAGAGCAAACTTGGAAACTATAAATCTTGCCTCAGTATAAAAATGTGAGGGTTCAGGAATAACAAGCAGATTTATTTCAGAAACTGAGATTCCATGTAGACAAATCCATGATCCAGAAATCAGAGTCAAGAGCAATTTGGCACCAGTCCAAAAGTTAGTCAGGAAATCAGAAGTAGCGCAAGTTCAGGAGATAGGTCCAAAATTTGATCATGTGACCATGGGGATGTTGTAAGGGTCAAATGTCAGACCTTCAAACACTCTGAATAATAATAATAATAATAATAATAATAATAATAATAATAATAATAATAATAATAGTAGTAGTAGTAGTAGTAGTAGTAGTAGTAGTAGTAGTAGTAGTAGTAGTAGTAAAGTTGGAAGGGACCTTGAAGGTCATCTAGTCCAACCCCCTGCTCAGGCAGGAAACCCTATACCATTTCGGACAAATGGCTGTCCAGTCT
>NW_015387664.1:55454-75004 GCF_001527695.2 Protobothrops mucrosquamatus
CCATTTCTTAAGGCTATAGTCTATAAAGTGAGGGGTCCTAGGTGCTCTCTGAGCTTGGTTGTTTTCTTGCAGACATTTTATTACCCAAACTAGGTAACATCATCATTGCTAGTCTGGGGTGGGGTTTGCTAGCACTGATGATGTTACTTAGTTTGGGTAATGAAATGTCTGCAAGAAAACAACCAAGCCCTGAGAGCTTTCCTCTATCAGTCTATAAAGTATACTGTAAGCCACATTAAAAGTGAAGCTTAAACCCAGGAGTATTTTTTTCTTTCCCTCATCAATGACAAAAATAAACGGTGTCACAAAATAATATTGCACCAGACAGAATTCAACAGTAACTTCTACAAACAACAAGAAGGGGGGGGGGATCAATTTCCCTTCTCTTTTACTTCCCACTGACCAAAATTAAATTGTTCAGAGCCTATCAAAACACCAATGAGATATCTCATTGTCTGCTACCAGCTAGCCTTGGACAAATATCCTCACTGTTTACCAGGTGGGAATTTACTTATTTCTGATCATTTCTGGGGGGGGGGTTCTCCTCTTCTCTCCTCCTCCACCCATATATTTTATTTATGGATCAGGGTTAATTTTAGTTCTAAAGGTAAGAGGAAGATGACCATGTGAGCTTGCATTTGCTCATTTTACCAGACAGCAGTATTTATATCTGCACTTCAATTCCTAAATTACATTTTGAATATAAATCACTGTACTGGAGTGACATATATATTATGTGATATTGTGTGTACAGTATATGGGCAGGAGCTTCTTGAGTAGCTCAAGTAGAATTTTATCAAAAATCTAATTTAGGTATGAATATTATATAGTGGAATCAAAGTAAGGAAGATCATTACAAGATGACCAGCATGATCAAATCAAAATAACCTCTCAGTAAAATTGAAATGAATCAATGGTTCATAACAAAACTGTTCCAAACCGAAAGATGAAATTTAAATCAGTATTAGCGAATAGGTTTATTTGGTAATAAAGGGAAGTGATTTTTCCTTCTCCTTAAATATAACTTCTTTTTTTCTGTAATTAGAATTCAAAACGTGTTCCTAATTATTAAGAATAATACCTGATTAATGAAATTCAAGATAAATTTCAATTCCAGGAGCCAAGAAAGGATCCTTTGAGAAGAAAAACGGATTTGTCGTACCTATATATTGGATTCCATTTTAATTGTTGGACCTGCTATTAAAGACTTCTCAGTTTACTTCAAAAATACAAAGGAAAACAATCTTTATAAAGTAGGTAGCTTTATAAAGCACCATAGCGCAATCTACATAGATAGAAATATACTGTATCAACCAATAGAGTAGTATGATATGTGGTTAAGCAAGGAATTTGATTTGCTACTTGGACAATTTGACTGATGTATGTCTAGTTTTGCTGCAGCCACTATTATTTGACATTTATAATGCCCTAAGTTTTATACAATGTTGGAAATGTAACGCAGTGCACTTAATCAAGATAGAGTAGGAAGGATTAACCCCTGAATCAGGCATGGGATAGGAAGATGCTCAGTAGGTGAAATGATCTTGACTCAAAAAATACTTTTCAGTAATTAAAAAGGTGAGAAGGAAAAGAAGCATCCAACTAAGCAGAAAAGATGAATTAATTCTTGCCCAGAAAACAATAGAAGAAAAGAATAGACAATCTTGTTTCAGAGAGAGTGATTGGAGGTGGGATTGATGGAGAGTTGTAAGAAAAAGGGGCAGAAATTATTTTGGAATCAATGTGATACTTCACAAAGGATTTAAGAAAAGTGATAATAGTATCACAGAGATTAAAGAAATGGTGGATTTTTGCACCAGTACAGACACCGAAGTGAAAACTCTGGCTAATGTAGTAATAAGAATCCTACATGGGGCTAATAGAAACCTGTGTTAATAATATTGGCTACCCATGCCAATGGATGGATGATTTCATTTGAAGAGCAGTAGGACAGCCTAAAGATTATAAACTGATAATTAACTGAAAAAGTTCTCAGATAAGCCTTCAGGTTGGCAGAATAAAATGGGAAAGGAATGGAAAGTTTCTTTCCCTCTGAAATTCCCTCTCCATCACAAACTACACAGGCCATCACTTCTATATTAATGAACTGGACAGACAAGGTGATGCTCAAAATAGTTGGTCTAGCTAAAACGGTATCCCTGTCCATTAAAAAAAAGTCCAATGTTATCCTAAAGATTAAAAAAAAATCCTTCTATATCAGAGAATTAAACTGGGTGCTTTCCTTACTATTATAGGGATAAAAATCCTATTGGATTAAAAAAAAACTCCACTTAGTACAATTATTGTGATATGAATTAATAAATTTGGGTATTTTGCTTAATGGAGGCATAGAGGTGGGACATGTTTTTTAAAGGTGAAGGATGTGCTAAGATGTCAGTTTGGCCAAATGCATGAATTCACTGGAAAGCAGTTAGAAGCAATAGGAGTTTGATGCTCCTGTTAAGAGAATTAAGAGTGTATGCTTACCAGCCATGCTATCTTTTCCTTACAACAGGAAGAGACAACAAACGTTGAAAGAACTAGGTATTGGGCTATTCATCTTTTAAAATAAAGAAACTCTTAAACAGAAGAATTCCAATTAATGGGCATTGATCACAGCTAAATACAGGGTTTTTGTTGTTGTTGTTTGCTTGTTTGCTTGTTTGTTTTTTATACTGCTCATCTCTTTTATAAGATAACTCTGGGCAGCTTACAGATTATAAAAAGATAAATAGAAAAAATAAAATATGAAGACTACAAATTAAAAATGTAAAACTACGCAAAACCCAAGACTAAGAGACAGATGGCATGGGATGAGGTCTTCTTACTCAGTCAAACACCTCCAATATTGAGCAGCCCTCTGAGGACCCCAAGCCAACCTGCAAAACCAAGTTTTAATAATTATCCTTCTCATCTTTTCTATTACCTTATCCTATTGGTATCTTATGATTATATTACTTTGCTGTTTGTATGTACACTGAGAGCTTATGCAATGGAGACAAATTCCTTGTGCGTCCAATGACACTTGGCCAATAAAGTATCCTATTCTGTTCTGTTCTGTTCTGTTCTATTCCACTCCACTCTATTCCATTCCATTCCTTCCAGAAACCCCAAAGGCCTAAATTTGTTGCTGTTAATTTCTCAGCCATACTGAGCGGGAATTCCTAGTCAATATATCTCCAGCTACAACATTTTTAGCAATAGCAATAGCACTTAGACTTATATACTGCTTTACAGTGCTTTACAGCCATCTCTAAGCAGTTTACAGTCAGCATATTGTCCCCAATAATTTGGTCCTCATTTTACCAACCTCAGAAGGATGGAAGGCTGAGTCAATCTTGACCCCATCAGGATCAAACTTCTGGCAGTGGGCAAAGTTAGCCTGCAAATACTGCATTCTAACCATTGCACCACCAGGGTTCTTTTAACAGTTAAATAACCAGAAGAGTAAATTCCACCAAGCGTTCTTTGAATTACAAGGTCAAACTCCCTCATCAAGTATTTACGGTAGTTTTTTTTAGTTTTTTTCCTCAAAAGAAACTAAAATTGGCCACCTTTATTGTAGAAAAAAAATAACGGAATCAAATATTTTTTTATGCAATGGGACAGTTTAATAAAATTGCTATGGTAAACCTAGACAGCAGTTTTCCCCATCTTGTTGCCCTGGAGCTAATTAGGGACTGAACCAAAGTATAAAAATAGGAGAGAAAGAAAGAAGGTAGTCAAAACTAAGGCGAGAGAAATTGGTTCTTGCTTTGCCTTTCTGTTTTATTGCATGCTCGTTAGTTAATATTGTTCCAATAAAACACTGACATGTGAATTAAAAAGAAATCCAACTGAAAATACATCTGAATTCATATGAAAATATTATTAAATTGCAATTTATTTATTTATTTATTTATTTTATACGTATATATATTTCTTAACTGCCCATCTCCATCCCTATATTTCACAATAGAAGCATATATAAATATTATTTTTTCTTTGTGGAACAAAAACATTCTTAAAGTTTCGGGGGGGAAAACTCCAGAAATACATGTTGCAGTTAACATTAAGTGAATCCATGTGGATATTGCATGCAAACAATTTTGCATGTCTACTTTGAGCACAGTGACTATTTTAAATAATGCATGTGGTGTTCCTAATGAGATCAATTATATCATCAGCATCAAGCCCACATTATTATTTACCTGAAAGGAAAATGACCCTGACTTTAAGATGATTTACCCATGTAGTCCACCTAGAGTTGCAAACTTTAGCTGAAATTGATCCTAGGGATTCTATCTCTACATGGTATAGGGTTTCCTGCCTGAGCAGGCAGTTGACTAGATGACCTCCAAGGTCCCTTGCAATTTATTATTATTATTATTATTATTATTATTATTATTAATTATTAATTATTAATTATTAATTATTAATTATTAATTATTAATTATTAATTATTAATTATTAATTATTAATTATTAATTATTAATTATTAATTATTAATTATTAATTATTAATTATTAATTATTAATTATTAATTATTAATTATTAATTATTACATATTTATATGTACATGTATATCCATCAAGGAACATGTTCTACAAAAGAGCAAGATCAAGATTAAAAATGCATTAATACTGATAACAATTATTTACTGATTAAAATCAATAACAATGAACTAAGTCACCCTGTTTATCAATTAAATGACCCCCTACCTAAGTATTCCATACATTCTTTTTCTGTCCTCACGTATAGAAGCCTACTGCAAGCCCACACATTTCATGTCCATTAAACCCTTCACTTGCTAAAAATTGCACTCTCATTTTTCAAGCATAAAGTGTTATTCATGTTGGAAACTTAGTAGGATTTTTGGATGCTTTCAGATTTTTGTTTCTGCTTTCACTGAACTGAAAGGGTTTTAGTTTATCAGTTAGAACTATGGGAATGCTTAATAAAGGAAAGTGTCATGGGGATTCTATTTAGATTAGACCAGTGGTTCTCAACCTTTTTAATGCCGCGACCCCAACCGGTCGTAAGTCGAGGACTTTCCCTGCCCGGGAGCGCCGCACATGCGTGGTTCCGCCCCCTGTGCCGGCCGAGGCGTAGCTGGCAAGCGGCAGAGACGGAGCAGGCCGACCACCAGCTGGCCCAGCCCAAGGGAGGTAAGGCACCCGCCGGAAAAGGGGGAAAAAAATGGCAGACAAAAAAAATGGCAGACAGCCTTGCTTGGCGACCCCCATGAAATGGTCGATCGACCCCAAATGGGGTCCCGACCCACAGGTTGAGAACCACTGGATTAGACTAACTTCAACTGTGTGATGGCTCAGCAGTTGAAGACGCTGAGCTTGTCAGCTGGAGAGCTGACAGTCTGGGTTCCAGACCTGAGCTCCTCACAATGGGGTGAGCTCCCATTACTTGTCCCAGCATCTGCCCACCTAGCACTTTGAAAGCATACAAATGCAAGTAGATTAATAGATACCACTTCAGTGGAAGGTGACAGCATTCTGTGCCTCTTTGGCATATAGCCATGCTGGCCACATGACCACTGAAATTGTCTTTGGACAACATTGGCTCCCTTGGTCAAGAAACATTGATGAGCACTATGCCCTAGAGCAGGGGTCTTCAAACTTGGCCCTTTTATGACTTGTGGACTTCAACTCCCAGAATTCCTTAGCCAGGCACACTGTCATAAGTCATAAAAGGGCCACAAGTCATAAAAGGGCCAAGTTTGAAGACTCCTGCCCTAGAGTCAGACATGGCTGACATGGAAATCTTTACCTTTAATTTCTGTTTAGAATGCGCATAGCAATGTACATGCAGAAATGCACAAAATCAGAATAAAACTAAAAGCACAGCATTGATACCTGTTCAGAGTTCTTTCAGTTATAGAACGAAAACCAGTGCTATTAAACAAAACAAAACAAAACAAAACAAACTCTTTAGTGTTTACATCAATTTCTGCTTGATGTCTGGATGTTAAATTAATATTTATTGCCTAACTAGGAGGCCTCAAAATCTCAAGTTGTTTTCAGCTCCAGCAGAATAATTTATGGGTTTTACCGGAATACCAATTTTTTTCCTATTTGTCTAAGCTTTGAGTAGTATGTCTTGACTTCACACAAGCAATTGAAACAGCTGATGATTCATCCTCTTAGCAGAAGCATTTAAAAAAAACATTTCTGATGAATGGGTTATTTTTATTTTCTCGTATTAAAATCTAGTAATTATGTCATTGATCTGTTCAGTTGTATTCTCACATTTAAAACGTAACCACTCTTTCCTCTTATTAGGGAAAATGAAAGGAAGTATGTAATAGGAGCACAAAAGGGGGGGTTGGAATTTCAAGAATCACACAGTTTGAATCATTTTTCATGATCACATCCCTACGTATTTGCTCACATAATAGACAAAAATCAAGTTAGATAACACAATGGAAGAAATAATGAGAGAAGAAAACAGACAACAGTTGTCCTTATCAAAGGTCTTGGTGAAGATCCAAATCTTCAAGGCCATTTGAAATATTAGTAGGTGGAAGCCAGTTCAAATATGGGAGGGAACCTTATTCCAGAGGTTCCATTTTACACGTATCTCCTAAAGTACTCCTGATTCCCATTCTACAGTCAAGGTTTCGATCAACAACTACCCTCTTTCTCTTTATCATTATATCTATTTTAGCTTTCGGAACACAAATTCCATGGAAGTGACTTATAAATAATACAAGCATTCATAAATAAAGAAACAGTTCTAAAGTTTAAACCATACGGAAACTGCCAATGCTACTACTGTTAGCCATATTTTTTTCTGCAAGCTTTTTTCACAGAGCAGTTTATGGTAAAAATTCTGAATGAGGGCAAGGACGTATGCATTCTGAAACCACATACTGAAGCTTGAGCACAATACATGGTAAACTTTTGCATATAAAGTTTGTTGTTGATATTGTTGCAACAAGCAATCAGTTGATAATAGTTATTTAGTCAATGACCAGCAAAATCTAAAAGAGCAAAAACTAAGTGAAGTAAATAAATCTAATAATATACTAACAACTACCAAAATACACCCCATAGTGTAACATTCACTCCCTTTAGTGCAACAAGCGCACTACTGTGATTGTTCTTTGTGGTGCCTAAGAAGATGGACATAGCCCATCAATTTTGCTTCTCTGAATATATTCCACCTAGTTTCAGAGACTATTTCAACTTAATCATTTTGACATACCTCTGTATCTTTCGTCACGCTTCCTAGAATGTCAGTTTTTTAAAATTATTTTGCTGGTTCTATTGTTCCCCAAAAGAATCTGTCCATAAGAAAGGAAATCCATCCAGGACTACAGAAACAATTTATCCCCAAGGACAGGTTTCAGCCCATTTAGGAGTATCCAGTGAGAGAGAAGTCAAACATAGGGTAAGGGGTCCAATCCTCATCTCCACAGATGCTCCTAGCTCTCTATAATATGATTACATTATAGTAAGCATAACAAGGGTTGGTGGACAGGATTCAAAAAAAACCTGAGAATAACTTTTTAATCAAATGGACTATTCTTGGATATGTCTTCATTATAAAGTACACATTACTTTATCTATATAGTGACAACTACATCTGACCTAAACTATACCATCTCTTACATCAGAGATTTTATTTCTTTTTCTTTGGGAGGTAAAAAAATAATAATCCTAGTACATTTTGGTAATTTTTATACAAGATTCACAAATCATGATTGTGTGTTGCCAGCCACTTTTAAGGACACCAATATCAAAAGCACATCATCCAAACTCCTATACTGTGTTTTTTTTTTTAATGCTATTTTGCTGCCAAAATGTTTTAACTATTCTATGGGGTTGTTTTCTCTAAGCATTCCATTTTGGACACTACATATTGTATGTATATTAGAAGCAATCTATTATGTGTTCTCATCCAAAAATATTCCATTGTATAGGGATAATGTACATATTTCCCAATATTTGCGCTTCTGAGGCCCTTTTCACTCTGATGTCTTCTTTAGGGAAACCTCTCTAGAAGTAAAGAGACAAGTTTTTTTGGCTTCCTTCTTCCTTTTTTCTTCCAAAGTCCCTGTTTATTATTAAGAAGCCAGCAGAGACCCTGTTGCTTGATCCTACATATTGAAATCAAATCCTCCTAGTGCTATCAACCAGCCGCCTAATGTTGGAATCTAACCTTTATATTATAAAGCTAGAGATTACCAAATGAAATTTGACTGAGCTTCTTGGGAAGGAATCCTATGACATAAAACTGTCCTTTCTCTAATCAAAATATCACCTGAATGAAGTCATCATGTTTAGCCTGATTACTTTTTCCCCCTCTCCATATATGTGCAGCTGCATTTGCCTCTCCCGAAATGTCATTTGATTATGAGAAAATAAACAGGAAGGGACTCAGAAGGAGTCGGTACAGGGCCTGCTTGTTTACCTGCCGCAGCTTTCTTTGCCGAAGAACAAATGTCATGTAAATGGTGTGCTGGCAATCAGCTGCCAATCACCCAGGCTTGGCATTCTTGATGATTTGCTAAATCATTTAAAGAGACATGCTTTACTAAATGAAAAAATATCAGCAGCAAGGGTCTGTGTTTAAACACGGGGCTGAGTTATTATCCCAGTAGGCCGAAATGAAATGAAGACATCTTCCAATTACTGCTTGCAGATGAACCAAGACAGCCCCTTCTCCTCTCCTCCTCCTCCTCCTCCTCCTCTTCCCCCCCCCCATTTTTTTCATAAAGACAGGCAGATTATGATTGGAAGAGAACAGCGGCAAAGGCTTTCATTACAAGCTGATTATGGTGATATAATTCCCAGTGCTGTGTGTCTGCGGGCCCAACTTCACATTTGAAGGTTTTTAATATAATTTCCTTAGGGTGAAATGCTGAAGATTTATTAAACTTTATGAAGGGCTTACAGATCCAATTTAAGAGGACATATCATGGGGCAAAACTGACAGATGATAAAATACATTGCAAGGGCTTTTTAAAATATATATAGTTTTAAAAAAGCAAGGAAGGAGAACTTTAAGTAGGAAAGTGTTTTTGAAATAATTGCTTTTTTTTTAAGTTCGGTGAATTCAGAGATTAACACATTCATCATTTGCCCCATGTATTTTCGAAAGGTTTTGTTAAACTGAGAAAAAAGGTCTGCAGTTTATTGAAAACTATTTGATATCTTGAATTATCTTATTACAAGAGAGCTAAGAATAAGCCAGGAATAGTATGATGAAACTAGAAGTGTTTCTATTGGGCTTTATGGATATTGAAGTAGAAAAGAAATTAATACTATATATGGTAAGTGTGGCAAGATTAGTGTATGCACAAAGATGGAAGAGTATTAAGTACCCACAGTGGAAGACTGGATTAATAATCCAGTGGATTATAGAATTGATGGAACTTGCTAAAATGGTGAAACCGATCAGTTTGGTCAGAAAGAAATACCTTAATAAAGACATTTTTAAAGAAAATACTGGAAACCTTATATGGACTTTTGTTGCAAAAAAAAAAAGTCTGAATAGATGTTTTATGGATTTGGAGACTAAAAAAATGGTTAAGGGAATTACAAAGTAAGAGGAAAAGAAAAGACGAAAGGGAAAGAGTAAGATGGTAATTCTTCAATAGAAATGACAAAAGTCATAATTCCCTATTTTCTTTCTTCATTCTTTTCCTTAGCTTTGCTTTGAATCTTTATACTTTTATCGTACTTAAAATTCTAATAAAAATAAGGAAAACTAAACTAAGAATAGGAGCTCTATTTCTCAGCTTTATGGCTGTCATCGAATAATTCTTAAGAGTAACATAGTGCCCTACTGGTGAAGACACTTGCCTGCCACTCGGAAGGTTGAAAGTTTAATCCTAGGTAACAGAAATGATAAAGAATACTGCGAACTCCGTTTAGGCATCAGGAAGAGCAACTGGCCAGTAAACGCTCAGTTACATTCAGTCACCCTGACTATATCCCAAATCAAGAGATTATAGGGTTGTAAAAAGAAAAAAAAATAGAATAATTCTTATACACTGAATTTAAAGTCAGAATTGCAGTCTTCCCAAATCTCTCCAAAATGTCCCCTTATCCTCAAGGGCAGCTTTTGCAGATATGCAATAAGATCGGGGAAAAGGGTGAACTGTTACATTGGTGAAGTGAATCTTAAACTAAAGAAATAGGTATATTGCTCATCCCTTTTGCAGGAGTTACGTTTTTCAGTTTTTTCTAAGGAAAAAAGAAGAAGAAAGGGACGCATTTGGGAAAAATCTCTAAAGATGTCATCTTTCCCATATCTGTTACAGCACTTCAAGAAATACAAGTGTGAGTACAATGCCACATTTCTACAAATCATTCCTGCTGTTTCCTTTTAGGATAAGCAACATTATGTGAAACACAGAAAAAGAGTAACAAGCAGTAAGCAAAATAAAAATTTGAAAATAAATTGCAGGCAGGATTAATAAGGAAAAGGAAATTCAATTAGATCGAGTTCACATTAGACTAGGACTAATTATGAAAACTTTCTTGTTTTCACCTTTGTGTAATGTCTGTTGAAGTCAACACAACTTAAATGTTGTTGAGGTTGAGAAGCACTAATCTAGATGACTGAATCATTGCAACATGCTACATATGATCTGGTTAGTCAGTATTTTGCATTGAAGCTAAATCACTTTACCATCTATCCATTCCTGACCCACTCTTTTCCTGTTGTAATATGTAAATTTGTTACATATTTTGTGTAACAAATTTCCACAGATCTTTTTGCTTCTTCTAATAAATATATTTCCCTTCCACATGCTGTCCATTATCTTTTTAAGAGTATTTGCAGGTCTTCAAACTACTCTATTTATTTTGCCATCTTGAATGAACATTCTATTCAAATACACAAACTCATTTCTTTGTGGTATTTTTGTTATGCAGTACGCAAACAAATTGCCAATGCTCATCTCATTTTCTTGCTTAAGCAGAACTTCCTTGATCTTTGATGTATTCATTTTTAGATCCAGACTCCTCATTGCATCATCCAATCTATCTACAATTCATTTCAAATCATTAGGGGTCTCATTCAAGAATGAAATATTTCCTACGTGGAAAGGTACTTGGAGGTTCATGTTCCCAACCTACATATCTCTAATGTCACTATAAGCATTTAATGATTGTATTAAATCTCTATGGAGACATCAAACAATGAGTCTTATCCTGTGGATCATTGTTGTATCATTTGCTAAGCATTTCATTCATTTCTGATTCATGCTTTACATCTATTATATACCGCTCTTATTGCAGTCAGCAACCAATATTCCATTCCATATTCATGCAAAATATCTCTATAATCCAGGTCTATTTTCAGTATCACACAATTTCCCTAAATCAACAAATGTATAATAAGGTTTCTCACATTCAGATAGTTGACAGTAACCTGCTGAAGACAAAAATATATCTATACATTCCCTGAGCACTGCACACTGAACTTCCCAATTTTTGCTTATGGTCACCTCTTGTATCCTCTCAATCAGTATTCTGGCAAACACTTTCCCAGGCACACTTTAAAAAACTGGCCCCTTTGTAGTTTTTGTGTTCACACTTTCCCTACAAGTGGAGAAACATCTCTTCGGTCCTTCCATTTGTCAGGCATCAATGCAGTGTGTTCATGCCCATTGAATAGGTCCTACAGCCATTCTTAAAGAAACAGCATCTAAATGTTATCATTGCCCTAGTTTACATCATCTACACTCACAGCCTTTTGGTGTTTCAGCATTATCATAGCATTTATGACTTCCTTTACTTCAGGAGGTTTTTTCCCTTGAACATTAATATTTACAGCCTTCATTTCAGTTCTACTCTTTAATGTATTACATACAGGCCTTTAAAACATTGCCTTCATCATTCTTTCAATTCAGGTTCATCCTTAATTAATCTCTACATACATAAAGAATAAAAACTCCAAAATGCTGAGTTGGAAGGCATTGGGGGCGGGGTGTGAACAAAATGACAATCTAATCAAATTCTAACTAACAAATTCTTATCAGAATTAAACTGCCTTGAGTGTCTTTTTAAAATCCAGAGAAGTAGGGGCCAATTGGACCAAGAATTGCTAAGGGGCCCCTACTCCCTCAACCTCTTATTGTTGGAAACTGTATACATTACTTCCACGGGGCAGGTGGAATCCAAACATAATAGATGGTCCTGAAGGTCAACAGCAGACAAGCCAAGTAGATTCTTATGGGTGACTTTGAACTTGGCCAGAAACATTTCTCTCCACAGCCTCTTTGACTTCATCATTCTGCCTAGCATTCTTTTTTAAAATTTCCTATTAGGAAACTCCACACAGTTCTGTAGCATTTTGTAATTTTTTAAAAAATTCTATTCCAAGCAATTTTGACATGTTCGTCTTTTATGTCTATTCTCCAGTCATTCTTTTTGGAGATTAATTTGTCTTATCCTTTTTCATAGACAATTCATATTTGCTCTTCCATGAATTTTCTACTTTTATTCTAATACCTTTGTCTTCTTTCCTTGTTTCTCATGCCAGTTTGCCCCAAGATCTTGAACCTTTATATTACTGATCTTTCCCATGTTGGAATACCTCCGTGCTCTTACATCTGTTACTAATTCTTTTTATATTTTATCATAAGATAAATAAAAAAATCATGTTCTTTTATTAATTTCTTGGCCAACCACACATATAGATAAAGAGGCTTAAATCAGATATCTTCCTTGGATGTTCACACCATCCAGATGCTGGCCATAGCGATACCCATGCTACATGCATCATATCCTACTAAAAATAAAGATACATTATTGGTCAGTTGTATACATTTGGCAGTATATCACAAGTGCAACCAAAGTGTATCTTTAAGCCAAGCATTTCCACATTATTCCACAAAAACTATGATGTCTAAACTAGAGACTACTTTGCAAGCCAACATACCCTTGCTCACAACCCATCAACTAGGAGTGTAATGGCATGCTCAAGATACAAATATAAAGCTATAAGATCATTAGGAGCATATTTTAAAAAATAAAAAGCAAAAGTACCTTTATCAAATCCATTCTGTCAAATAGACTTTCAGATGAACAAAGGGGGAGAAATAGTGCTAGTCCCTATCTTAAACAAAGTAGGTTTGACTTTTGTTAGATTCATTTGGGAACTAATCATAGAAAAGTTCCAGGTCCTTAATTACTGGTGATGATGTCAGATGTGAAAAATCAGATCCATATATGAAGAGTTAATTAGTTATTTTATTGTTCATGCCCATGACACAGGAATCCTCTCAGTGGGTGATTCACCAGTCCAGATAAGAATCTAGGTAAACCAGACTAGATAAGTTTCAAAGGCATTCAAGAGCGAATTGCCCTGTTGTGCCTATATAGAGATTCCAGACTTAGTCCCTGCTTGACTCTTCCTCCTGGTTCAGTCTCTCTCTGACAAATAAATAATCTAAACCCTATTCATGGATTTAACCAAATGTGCGGGAGGTTAAAATATGTCCATTTCCCCCCCTAGTTTCCATGCAATCAGTAGGAAGCCTGAACAGAAGAAAATGTTTTCTTGAATGGGATAATAATTCAGGAAATTGCTTTATTAGAGTACAGGCTTGCTGAGAGTGCTATGCTTACACTTTGCTCTCTTTTGGTATTTTTTTTTTTACTTGACATTTGGGAAAATAAGGGGCAGAATGGATCAGATGCAAGGATAACTGGCATAGCCCAATCCTCTGCTGCAGTTCAAGTGATCAATACATGGAAACTATGTCTGAACAGAGCTGAATTTTTGCCTTAAAGGAATTAGAAGGAAGATGAGATTTTACTTAGCATTTTTGGAGTGCCCAAGCCAGCACAGTATTCTCTTTATGGTTCCAATGGAAGTTATCATGGGAACCACAAATAAGTCTGGAATTCTGTACCTTGCTGGAATTTAGAACCTGTACTAAATAAATATAGTACTATTTCTTTATGACTTTAAATAAACCAGGATTTATCTTTCTCTTCCTCATATTTTGCATTTACCCTTACTTCTCATATGCTTACATAGTGCAAAATCCCCCAAACCTCTTTAAAATAATATTTTAAAATGCAAGATTCCACCAACACTAACCTTGTATGTAGGAGGTTACAATTAAGGTAATAACATTATTAAACCTACCTTAAAAAGAAATATTAGTTTACAACATAGGGATTTTACAGAATTGGTTTGCCTGGGATGTACACATAAAAAACCCAAATATCTAGCTGTTAAAGTGAGTATGTAAAGAGTGGCAAATGATCATTATTGTAATCTTGCGCCAGTTTGCCTGATGTACTTGTCAAGAAAATGGCAAATCAGAAATAGTACAACTAATCTGACATAAATTTCTCAACTGCTCCAAGTTTATATACAACACTCAAAATAATTTGGCATCACATTATTAATCTGCAGGACTCATACATTTATTATGACTTCAAAAGCAGCATGTGGTTAACAGCACTATGGTTAAGCTTTCTGATTTTTTTCCCCCCATGCATACAATTGAATGGAACATAGGGGTTTATTTAGGGGAGGAAACCCCTTGGAAAAAATAAGTCATATACATTTTACACTACTACATGGCTTATGCTTCAATTTGTGTAAGACATGATCACGAAAAGCTTTCATATGAAAATTAGATTATTAATATGGCCTTCCCAGATTAATATTAGAAAATACTGCATCAGAATTATGCAGATCAGTGAAATATATATATCCAGTAACCATTGGGGGAGGGGGGTTAAGACTTTAAAAAGCACAAAATATTGGACAGAATAGAGTAATATATAAAATCTGTAATATGTATTCAGACAGATTTAGTCTAATTCTCTGGGAAGGAGTGGCAGAACCTGGGGTGAGGTGAAAAGAGGGACCAGCCTAGAGTCCCTACGTAGCCCCAAGCAAACTATGTTCAACTCTCCTTGAGTTCCCCTGACCTTATCTAATTCTAAGCAGGTGCTGACCATTAGCAGAGAAGATTCTTATGCATAGGCTTTTAGTAATTAGTCAATTTAACTGACCATTCACATGTGATCTGTAGTAATAATACATTGTTTCCTCCACTCACACATAATTTTCAAAATTTTCTTTCCCCTCCCCCCATGCAGCCTAATAATTTTCCTTTTCTTCTGTTTTCAGTCCTTGTGACAGGGAGGAAGAAGGTAGTAAATTCAGGAGGAGAATCATAAATCTTAACAATGCTATTAATCACATCCTTTTCTTTAAAATAATAGAAAGAACAGTTCATGATTGAAATGATTTGATGGCTTAATATGTTTAATCTGAAACAATAAAATTAGCAAGATCAAGTTTAGTTCCAAGAGCATCCTGGTTTCTTCACGTATTCTGGAGAAAGTATTGATTTCAATGGTGTCTCCCTCAAATAAATAATAAATACACTTTTTGAGAAGGAAAGGAGATTCAAAATAGAGAAGAATAGAGCAGACCTCCATAATGGACCACAATATAGCGGCCTAGGTTTCATCTTTATATGTTGTTCTTCTTTGGAATAAGTTGAACAACATCCTGGGACTTTTAGTTCCATGGTTACACAGAAGCTTTGTTTTGTTTTTCTTGGTCCTACAGTCTCCCAAAACCTAGAAACTGGATTAGATTATTCTTCATAATGATACTTCTTTCATAACCAACTAATGGGAGCAGCCCGGTCTTGTGTTTGCAAGCCTCTAAGATGATGACATGCGCCATATCATCTGCTCCTCCATCAAAGTGTGAAGAAATTGGCTGCACATTTTAATGCAAACTTGTACAATGCAGAATGCAATTATCTAGTAATAATGATTAACTGATTGTTTTACATCACAGTGATCCCTCTGATAGTTAACAGCTGAATTAAAACATCAACAATAAACCAAAAAAAGCAACAAATAATATCACCAAGATAAAAATGCGAACTACATCAAAACAATAAAGCAAAGCCAATATTTGCACTATTCTGAATTTTGCAGCGGCTGTTGTAAATAGTGCTTACAAAAATATGTGCATTACAGAATATGCATATACATATAGATACATGCATACACACATACACACACATATGCATATAATACTGTTTATGTATACATATTAATATGAAATACAAAAGTATGCTTATTAATAAAAACAGTACAAAGCACAGTATTACTTCCAAATTGTCTTACATGTCTTCATTTCAAAATCAGAACAGCATTTATACCGAATGAATTCAAATAATAGACATCCCGTTTGAAGCCAGTAGCTGCTTTCACAGAACACATTACCATTATAATAATTTACACCTTAATATCTTTGTGCGATATGTGAACCCAGCCTGTAGTTCACAAGACATGGTTTATGATTTAACTTCTTGCATGAATCATTTTTTTTATTTATTCCGTGACCATGATTAAACAATCCATCCTGGATCCAGATCTCCAATTTTCATCTGCATCTTCATTTTTTCAAAACCCATACAGATTGAGATCTTACCTAATATCCTGTTTCTTCTTTTCCTGCCTCTTTGGCTAAATTCTTAGCTCGGCACTATATCTGCTTCCTGACCTCTTAGAGTTTACAAGGTCTGTACACTGTAGGCTTAGACTGTTTTACAAGATCTATTTTATTGCCAAAGTGATCTTGTAAAGACCATTTATTTACACGTACAATAGGACCTGAAAAGGCAGCTGTGCAAAAAAACAAACAGAATCCTATTGCTTCAGGGCACCATCTGATTTCCAGTAAGAATCAACCCAAAATATATTTAAGGGCAGGGAGAAGACAGCTAAAGTATGTGTGTGTATATATATATATTCTTCATTTCTCAGAAAAGTTATAGCTCTGCAGTTCTCTCCCATCCCACCTTTTCAAACAAGTTCTGGGTCAGATGGGCAGGGGTCCTGCAGATGACCTTTTGAAGGATATTCACTTCGACAAGTACTCCTGCCCAAGATAAAGTGGCTTCTATTAAACAGTAGCATCTTTGGATGCAAGTGTACATTGATTGCTTTATTCTTTTTGGAGTTTGCTGGAATATGTGCTCAGTTCCAACTTTTATCCTTGACCACAGAGGAAGAAGGATCTAATCAAAGAAACTTTGCATAAAGCATGTACGGGGAGCAGGGTGCTTGTAGAAGATAGCTGATGATGATGATTGCGGTGTGACTGAACCTGGCTATCAAATGAGAAGTAATTTACTTTTCGCATTAGGAAAACTGGCAGCCAAGTGAGCTCAGAAGAACTGTTCATGAGCTCTTAGTCACAGGCAGCTGAGTTTCATTCTTTCCCAATCTTTGGCAAGTAAGAAAAATGATAAATCTAAGTCCCCATGGCCTGATCTATAGATATAAATATATTGTCTAGGGAGGGGCAGGGAGATTTGAAATGGATTTCTGCTCCCAAGGTCATTAATTTTAAAGCTGCAATGTGAAGTTCAGGTCATGAAAAGCTTTGCTTTAAGGCGAAAGCTCTGATATGATGATTCTGAGTTATCTGTAAGACTAAATTATTAAGAACATGTTTTTGCCCTGGGCAAAGATAGCAGAAATGAATAAAACTATATACGTATCTCATATCAAACAAGGGCATGTTTGCCAATATATATCTGTGGCAGAAATAGAAAGAATACCACTCTGTTGTTGTTTGTTTTGTATTTTCATCTTTAATCACAGTATGTGATGTTCACTATAAACTGGTCTTTCCATATCTTTAATGGAAGCTTTCTAAATTACGTTCCATCTGTGCATGGCTTTTAGTTCATTGTTTATCAGTTATGAACATTTAGTCTATAAATATCAAGTTCACCAGTCCATAGGATATCTTTTCAATTTGCAATAAAGGTAATTTTACAGTTCCATCACGGCTAAGAATTTCTTATTGCTGCAGAGCTCAGTGGTTAGTGGACTTAAAAGGATTTAATTTTGACTGGATTATGCTCATAGAAATCTGAAGAAGGAATTATTTTGCATTGGTAGCAATTTTGTGAATAAATCAAGATCTGAAATCTGATAAATTATTGCAATCCAAGAAAAAAATGGTCTTTTTTTCCTTATTTTACAGTTTGATGTAAAATTTATGACTTAAAACTATTAATATTTGGTTTCCAGAATATTTTATTAGCTTTTTAAAAAAAATACTTCCAGTCTTTGAACTCTATTAAGTTTATATTATATTTTCCAAGAAGAGCAATTAATTACTAGGGAGCTAAGTACCTATGCAGTGGAAAAAGTTATAATTAAATTGACCCTACTCATTATTGGCACAATAATTTCATATTATCAAAAGAAAAGATGGAGTACTGATTAAAGAACCAAGAATTAAAACCTTTTCATTCTTGTAAAAGATAACAAACTAAGACGGGTGGAATAAGGTTAAAAATAATCCTGCTGAATCACACCAATTGTCTACTGCAATTTTCTGTTCTCCAAGAAACCTAGCAAAGCAAGATATGAGCACATATGGACACAATAGCATTCTCCATCAGTTTATATGAATTGCACAGGGTCTCGTAAGTATAATCATTAGAATTAATGGTTATTAATGGTCCTATACTCCATAAATTGATCAAACCCCTCCTATACCTCATCTTTGACTTCCTTAACTTCACTGTTATATGAAGAAACAATGTTCTTTGTCTGTTTTGAATTTCCCACTGTTTAGCTGCATTGGATGACCATAGATTCTAGCATTTTGAGATAGGACTTTCTTTTTTCTATTATATTCACTCTTTTCACTCTCTCCCATCTTAATCAGTTAAAAAGCTCTGGGTGTGTAACTTTTCCTCACAGGAAAGCTACTTTAGCCACACAATCATTTGGGTTGCACTTCTCTGCATCCTTTCCTAATCTCCAATATTATTTTACTAAAGTTGAATCAAGCAGCTGAAATGGGGTCGCAACAAATTGACATTATTTTTTCCTATTTTTTTTCATTTGCAATTTGTCTTTCTTACGTCTGCTATTCAGATATTTTGACTGAGTTACCTAACGAAGTTCCAAAATTCTTTCCATGGTTAGTCAGTTCTCTAAATTTCCCACATCTACTTTATTGCAATTTAAAGACATTGTGTTAATATTCTTATTAATAATGGTAACCTCCACCTATTTTTGTAGTTGTGTCTACTTTAAACATCTACTTGCATATCTTTTGTTCAAATCTTTTGGGAGGGAGAGAAGTGGAGGGGTAATTAAAAGCATTTTAATCCCGGTGCTTGAGGTGGAAAAAAAATGATACTATGATTTGGGTTTTACTGATTGGACTGATTTGTTGATATAGAAATGGCTAGTTCATACTACTATAGAAATGTAAAAAGTTGAGATTCGATCTTAATGTCTTATTTTACTGCAACAGAGGGAGTCGGAAGTCAACACCTTTTGTTTCTTTCCCTCCCCTTCTCTACACTTTCTTTTTCCCCTTTCCCTAATGTTGTCCCTTACTATTTGCTTTTGTATTTTCATATTTTATGTTATAAATGAATAAAATTATAAAAAAGAAGCATTTTAACCCTAACTCCAATTCAATACACAGCAAAGTATTAACTTTAATATTTGTGACAGGACTACACTTAAATGTGATATTATTTATTTATTTATTTATTTATTTAACTTATATGC
>NW_015387664.1:75321-150160 GCF_001527695.2 Protobothrops mucrosquamatus
AAAGTTTCGCCCCCTATAGACAGCGATGGAATCAGCTGACTATGCCGGGGCGCCGGCAACCACAGCCACTCGGTCTTGGAAGGGTTGAGTCTGAGTCTGTTCCTCCCCATCCAGACCCGTACGGCCTCCAGGCAACAGGTCATCACGTCAAGGGCATCGTTGGGGTGACCTGGGGTGGAGATGTACAGCTGAGTATCATATGTTGAAATACTTTCTCTTTCCTGTGCATATTCTTTGCTTAATGTTTATAAAATCCTTTTGCTTTCACACAGAGATTTCATAATTATGTAGCTTAATATATCTACTTGTAAGGGCATAACAAGAGAGCCAGCTTGGTGTGGAAATTAGGCTACCAGCCCAGAGACTGTGAGTTCTCATCCCACCATAGGCACAAAAAGCCAGCTGAATGACCCTAGGCCAGTCACTCTCTCTCAACCCTGGAAAGGAAATAATGAAAAGCCATTTCTGAAAAACCTCTAGAGAGAGTGTCAGTTCAATTTAGTGGTTAAGGCATCAGGCTAGAAACAGAAGGTTGTGATTTCTAGTCCTGCCTTAGACATGAAGACAGATGGGTGACCTTGGGCCAGTCCCTCTATGTCAACCCTTGGAAGAAGGCAATGGCAAATCTCTTCTGAAATCCTATCAAGAAAACTGCAGGGATTAGTCCAGGCAGTCCCCAGGAGTCAACCATGCACACAAACACACAGACACAAAGCCTCAATCCTGGGTACTTTCAAGACAAACTACTGCTTATAAAATCTGCCTGCCAGTGTAAACTAGCAGAAAGCTCACGCTGTGAGTTTCTACTTTCTAGAAGCTAGTGAAAAGAGTCCTGTGAAATGAACCTTTTCGGGAATAGCCTGTTCTCTATGGAACATTTTGTATCCCAAAGGGAGAAGGCTCCCTTTTTGCTAACACTTAAAACACTCCTGCTCTATAGAGCCTTTGGGGAACAAATGTTCCTCTTACATCCTGAACTACAACTGTGTCATCTGGTGTTCATTATGGGAGTCTTCTTGCTGCAATGGTTTTCCCACTGATGCTGATATTTAGCTATGCTTGAGATGAGAATTACTGCATTCTGCCTTATTTACAGTTATGCTATTGACCTAGTTGTAAGCCACCCAGAGCCTACGACCGAGACAGCATACACATTTTGTAAAAATAAATACATTAGATGATAATAACATACTCAAAATTCCTCAGACGTTTCAACCCTTAAGATAACATTCAAATGTAACCAAATACTCTGTGTTCTTGGTGTGAATAGATAGCAAATAAGCTTTGGTCTCGCAAAAGGCAGAAATCAGACAAGAAGCAGACGTCACAAAGATAGACTTTGCAGAATACCAAGAAGATATTTGGTTGTATTGTGCCGAGGCCTGAGACTGTAAATTGAAAACAATTATTGGATGATTTATCCCCGCCTCCTTAACCCAGATAAAAAACAAATGAGTAAAGTAATTGACAATTTGGAATGCACAAGTCTGCCTGTTTCCTCTCTGATTGGCTGATGGTTCTTCTACTTATTGGTAAGGCAAAAACATCCTTTAGGAAAAAAAAGTAAGGTTAGGAGCGAAGCAGAGAGAACTGGGTATAACTGGCAGCGTTGAGGAAATAGAGAAAAAAACAAGGATATTGATGTCCACATTGAAGCTTCTAGGTGATTAAGGAAAGAAGACTCCAAGCCATTATGACAAAAGAGGGATGAGATGTTCGTAGGATATACCAAGCTTTATTGTTCTTAAAACTAGACCTTGTGGATGTTATTGGCTCTAATTTCTGTAATTGTTAGATCATCAGTGATAGACCTTAAAACTATGAGCCAAAATAGTTAAACTTCCTGCCATTAGCCTGAAGACCAGTACCCATTTTGCAAATAGTTTGTATTCTAATTGTAGATAAATTGTATTTAAAACATGTGGACCAGTCCTATTTATATTCTTTTATGTCTTCATTTGGATTGGAAAGAACTGAGTTATTTATCCCACCTATGTTATTTCTAATCCAGTTGTATCTTTGTTAGGACATGACTCCAAGTCATGTTAGGACATGACTCCAAGTGATGTGTGCTGACACGAGAAAAAAAAAAAAAGCCAGGAGGGGGACCTATTTTACCTTCCATAGACTGAATTGAGAAGTCACTGTTTAATCCAGTCAAGCAGTTCAACTTCCTAGTGTATTTAACTATCATTTTATGGATTAACCTTCTATTCTGCATTGTATCAGAAAGCATTTTCTAAAATCCAAGTAAAATAGATCCCTAGCTTTTCTTCCTTCAAGTCTTCAAGATACTTATTCAAACAGTTCTTTTAGTTATGTTAAGCATGGCCGTGGTGCCTGAATTTTTGTGGATTTATGTTTAATTAAGTCAAACACTCCATGATATGCTCTCGTAGTTTTCCTCCTGTCCTTAAAAATCTTTTAAAAGTAGCCCCCAACTCATTTCACATTAAAGGAGTGGTTTATTACTAAGAAAAAATTAGGAGAAATCTTCTCTGGCATTACTAAATTAGCAAGTATTGTTGAAGTGTCTCCTGGATTATGCATTACTAGTTTTTCTGCTGATTCCAAAATCTTGAATTTGCAGAGGCTGAAAATTCTGAACACAAGGCATTTTGGTACTTGAACATAAGGTGAGGGAACATCTCTGCTTCTCCTTCCAGTTAAAGAACCTGGTAAGCTTGACCAATGAATGTTGTTTCAACACAGGAAATGTGGCTGGGTTCTTGAGGGACCCAGTAAAAGGAACAACCAGGTGCTCAGAAAGAATTACCAAAGAAGACACCATCATCATATAACCTCCTTAGCATCTACTGTCAATATTACTTGTCCCCTTCATCCAGTTATTGGTAATCTTCTAGTTCTGGAATAAAGTACACAAATGTGGAGCAGTGATGGAAGCTTCATTCATTTCAAGATGTTTGAGCCTATGAAATATTTTTTTGCTTAAACCTTTCCATCTGGTCCTACCAATAGGCTGCCCAAGGCAGTTTAGCTAGCATTATCTACACTATTGCATTTAACATGTTTTAAATAGCATACAGAGTGGATCCAGATTGGATATTCCTATGCATCAAAAGATGCTTGTCCTGCATTTGAGATCAGATATTCCATTTTATGAAACCTCTGAGTCATTTTCCTAATTGCTCTTTTAGTCAGCAAGCTGTATTCTTGCAAAAACAAATTAAGCACTTCCAAGTTGTCTCTGAGAATGGATATTCCTTTGATCTTTTTTTTTTTCTGATTGCATACATCTGGAGTGATCCCAAACCTGCTTCAGGATTGCAATGGCATACTGCTGAGACACTACAGCAGATGTTAGCTCTTTCGTTTACATTTAATTCCACCAAGTGCTTAACCACATTTGGAACTTTAATCACCTAAATTGTTCCAGTGAAACAGCGCAGGTAATTGTTTCCTATTTCTGGCTTTCTTTTGGAATGAAGACTGGCATTAAGATTAGCATCTGCCTGCTCTGATTTTTTTTCCCAAAGGCCAATTATGATCACTTCTACTGAATCATGACCCCTTTCCTTTGGATGATTTTCCCATGAACCAATTCATTTTTTGGTTTATAATGGACAAATAAATCCAGCCATAGTAAATTCCCAGGCACCCCTCTTGCCTTATTTTGTTCTTTTGTGTCTCCCAATTCAGTTTATCTATTTCCTCTGTGATGAAGTCTCCATTGCCTCCTGCAAATCATCCAGCAAACATCACCACCCATGCTACTTAATAGCAAAATCATTTAAAAATATCTATAGAAAGAGAGTTTTGAGAAACAATAATGGTAATGCCTCCTTAGAGTCCAACTTAGTATTGAGTGACTATATAGACATGTCTATGTTTGCTTAGGAATATTATGGGAGGGTTTGCTCCACCTGTGTAGAACAATTTCAGCAACCTTTTCAGCTTCATATTATGGATCGAGAACTGTATACACAAATACATTGATATATACACATGCAGAAAGGTAAAGGCTAATCAGGGGTAGGCAACCTTGGCCCTTTTATGACTCATGGCTGGCTCAGGAATTCTGGGAGTTGAAGTCCATGAGTCATAAAAGAGCCAAGGTTGCCTACCCCTGGGCTAGATAAAAAACATTGAAACTACCTAATCCTGCTCCTTCTTGACATAAGAATGACATAAGAATCAGCCACTGCTGACTCTCTGGAAGGCACATTTTCCTTCAATGGCCAATAACTACAATTTTAACAGTGCAAATAAGAGTTCTGAATGTTCTAGCATTAGTTTTAAGAAAGGTGGGTGATAATGTTTCATGTTGCACTGTGGCAGAGGTCCTAGAAGATCATAAAGAGGTCCTGAATTCTTGCTTGGCTATGTATAGGATTTTCAGTCCTGTATAATCTATTGATCTAGAAATCTGTGCACATTGGCTTCCTTTTATATCAAGGTGAACTTGCTTTTTAAAAAAACAACAACATGTGAATTTGCCTTTGTCTGAGCATTGCATAATGATGAGGAGCAAGAAAACAATTCTGGGAAAAGATGAGACAAAAAAAATAACTTACTTATTCCCGGCCAATAAGTGCAATGACACATGATGGTTCAGAGAGGAAACCAAAGGATAATTAAATTCATTACACATCAGGATTCATTTAGGTCAGGGTGTTCTTAGCCAGGTTTCAAGACCATGATCTTTCTAGAGTTGCCTACAATGTATAGCAATGCTCTTCTGTAAAATAATGACTATATTCTATTTCCAGCATTATGCCTTGAAAAAGGCATGTGTATAGTACATCCTGTTTGTAGGCCTACTATTGGTATTGGATTAGACATCGTAGGACTTATTTGTTCTAACCTATGGAACACAGGTGCTTTGTTAACTTCCACATTTAATTTCATCAAATTTAGCCTTCTGTTCTTTTGATGGGAAGAAAATATGTTACTTTGAAAACCACTATTCCCGTAATGATTCTCTTGCCTTGCCTTTGAAACAAGGCTGGCAGAAGGGCAACCATTAAATAATGCTGCTGTTGGAAGAACAAGAAGCAATGAAGGATAAGGAGACTCTTCATTTCTGCTGTCTCTCTTTCTCCTCACCTGGCCAGGTGTTGATCACCCACCTCTCCTTTCTCCATTGGCCCCAGCAGCAGCAGCTGTATTCTCCAGTAGGTGCAAAGGTAAGAAAAATGATATGGAGAGGAGAAGAAGGTTAAGAATCTCCTTTTGATGGGAAAAAGGAAAAAAATATCTAGGTTAGAAACAAAAGGGGATCTTAGAGGTTAATATTTCCCTGATCCTAAAAGAAAAATCTTTCTCAAAAAAGTTCTGATCTGTCTTCCAGTCAAAGAAGAAATGTAGAGACACAGAGTCCATGGTTGAATGGGAGGGAAGGAATGGTCCTGTAAGGGGTCTACTGAAACTCTGCAGATACTGGCGCCATGCACCACAGAAAGCTCACCTAGAGGAGAGATTTTCCCACTGTTCAATGTTTTCTTAGTGGATTGGCTTGTTCTAGTTTCAGTCTGTCTTAGTGGCAGGCTAGCACAGAAGTGACTATTAAAGAACTGTGGTGGCACAGTGGTTAGAATGCAGTATTGCAAGTTAAATCTGCCGACTGCCAGCAGTTTAATTCACACCGGCTCAAGGTTGACTCAGCCTTCTATCCTTCTGAGGTTGGTAAAATGAGAACCCAGATTGTTGGGGCAATATGCTGACACTGTAAACCACTTAGAGAGTGCCGTAAGCACTATGAAGTCGTATACAAGTCTAGGAGCTATTGTTGTTACTATTGCTATTGCCATTATGATACCATGTCCTCAAACAATAAGACAACCATCTCAGTGCTCATGCGAGGATAAATCTATGGCATTTTCTAGAAAGGAACTGAATGTAATCCCAGAATATAATAATAATGAGGACTAGACACCATATTTTGCAACCTATTCCCGATCACCCAGTTCTCTTTTCCCCAAAGGGAGGAATGTCAGTTGGATAATTTTTTACACTGCATATTAGTAAGGATACTTATTTTGTCATTTGAAATATACAGCTTTTAGAAGAACAATTAGGTGTGTTGAGTTGAGTTTAAGTGATGATTTCTGGGGTAAATGTTCTCCACCCTAACCTGTCTTCAGCAGTATTCCTTAGCTGTTCAAGTCAGCAACCTCTCTCTACTATTCTTTGATCTCATTACATAAGCAAAATAATGAAAGCTTCTATTTGCTGATCAATTCCTTAAGGAAGCCTTCAGTATTTGGGGAGGGGAGGGTGCCAGGTGTTCCAGGATTGTTGACCTGGTTCTTCTTTGATTGATATTCTTAATAATCATTTCCAGATCCATCACTTAAAGGGATCTTTCCTCTTTCGTGCCATTTGCAGCCTTACATTGCCATAAATTGCTTAGCCGGTCTGATGTTTGTTGTCACTGAAGTTAGGATTTCTTCCGAGTCCATTCCAGAAAGGTTCTAGGCATATTTTATTTCGAATAAAATCCAAAGCACTACATTGCCTTAGTAAAAAATAAATTTGTTCTTCACAACCTTGTCTATGCACAGCCTTATTCTTTATAATTAGTTTTCTATTATGTTGCTTCTTTGCATCTAATCCTGATGATGCATGAAAATAAAATTATCCGCTGAATGCATGTATTCACTGCCAATGGTAAATTCACCAGGCATGCAGATAGACATTATTTTTGTCTTCTTAATATTAACATTAACCTAGTTTTTTTTTTTTCATTTCCATTTTTTTGCTTTCGTTTACTTTTTCATCTCATTTACTTTTGGCTAACAAAGTAGTGTTGACTAGATGTCTCAAATTGTCAAGCGTTTTGACAATTTTGGCTTGGACAGCTATTTTAGGTAATTATCTCTCTCAGTGCCATTATTCCTATTGTATCACTGAAGTGAGAGCCAGGGATTCTCAGGCAGGATGTCACACTCATGTTAACTGCCCTCAAGGTCACCAGGTAGCAGGGCAAGAGTCCAATAATTAATAGGAAGGGATGGGAGGAAACAATAATGAAACCACTGATGGCATAAAAGTCATTTGTACCTTCATTATTTGCAGGCAATCAGTGATTCTATATGGCTTCATTCTTATTTGCAATGCAGAATCTTATCTACTTATGGTGTGTCTGTATGACTGCTGCCAATTCAAGTCAAGAAGCTCAACTAGGTCATGTAGTGTCAGTTGCTAATAAATTAAGCAGGTTTGAATGCAATATCCATCTCTGTCTTTCTTATCTACTTCCCTGTTCTGAATGACTCTATTTCTCCAAACTCAGTTCTTACAGTAACTCCGTTGTCACTGTAAAGAATAATAATCAGGTGATCTAGCATAGCCATTACAATCATAAACTTTTCATTCTGGCATGATCTGTAATGAAAAGATTTGCCGTAGTTAATAAAGCCAAAATAAACTTTCTTCTTGTTCTTTCCAGTATCTGATATCGTGTCCTTCTCCCTTTTCCGAAACCTGCCTATTTATTAGTCATTTCTGTTTCTCTGTTCTTATTAGAAGTTAAGCAGAAATGTTTGCATTATGAATTAGTGCAATGGTAAAATAATTTGTACATTCTTTGCATTTCCTTTAGTATGTGTGCCAATCTTTTCTAATATTTCAGTCATACAGCTGTTCCATAAATTCCACATACATAATCTTATTTTTATAGGATTTCAGTATTAATTTTCCATTTTCTTTTAGCTTCATTTACCTCTATTAGATCTTTGTCATGATTATTCTTGAGCAGTTTTATCTTGGTTATACTTTTTTTCCTGCAAAAGTTATTGAGTTACTTATATAATGCTGCATTCCAGAAGGAATCCTGGTGGTATATAATCAGAAATCAGAATTATCATCATAGAAAAACAGAAAGATAGAGGAATAATCTGTCAAACCTTTCATAAATTACTTTCAAAAATAAAGGCAATAATAAGTACACCAATGGTAGATCTTAAATACAAGAAGTCCTTCACTGACAACAGCAATTGAGTCCAAAATTTCTGTTGCTAAGGAAGATAGTTGTTAAGTGAATTTAGCCCCATTTTACGACTTCTCTTGGCATGGTTGTTAAGTGAATCACTGCAGTGGTTAAGTTAATAACATGGCTGGCTTCCCTATTGACTTTGTTTGTCAGAAAGTCACAAAAATTGATCACATGACCCTGGGACATCGCAACCCTCATAAACATCAGTCATTTCCCAAGCATCTGAAATTTGATCCCATGTCCATTGGGGTGTTGTAATGGTTGTAAGTGTGAAAAATGGTCATAAGTCACTTTGTTTCAATGCTGCTGTAACTTCAAACAGTCACTAAATAAACTGTTAACTCGAGGACCACCTGTAACTGATTTTCTGAATAAGTCAGCTTTTAGGGTTTTTTCTCAATGTCAAGAATAATGAAGTCAGACATATTTCAGATGGCAGTGAGTTCCATCTAGATGGGGGTCATTACTGAGGAACAAGATGTTCCTTGCTCCCACCTTCTTTCACACGCAAGAAGAACCTTCAGCTTCCCAACCTGAGATGTGTACGCTGAATGAGTAGATCCACTTGAAGAATATGTTCCTGCAGGTACAAGATGACATGGAAAGCTTTAAAGATCAAAAACATAACTTTGAATTGTACCCAGAAGCCTGTTGTCATCAAATGCACAACCTGCAGCATTAGTCTTACAAACAGTAGACTTATATACTGCTTGATAGTGCTTTACAGCCCTCTCTAAGCAGTTTACAAATGTCGGCATATTGTCCCCAACATTCTGGGTCCTCATTTTACCAGCCTTGGAAGGATGGAAGGCTGAGTCAACCTTGAGCTGGTCAGGATTGAACTGCTGGCAGTCTGCAGAATTAGCCTGCAGTACTGCACAGTGGCGTAGCGTGGGTTGTCAGCACCCGGGGCAAGTAATTTGCGCCCCCCTCCACAGTGGGCGGCGTCAGCGACCCAGCGGCTCGGATCGGATTCGCACAGCCAGCACTGCAGAGTGAGTGAGTGAGCCAGGCAGGGGCAGAGAGCTGCGAGTGCGAGCGCGCCCCCCCAGATGTTGCGCCCGGTGCGGCCGGCCCCCCCTGCACCCCCCACGCTACGCCTCTGGTACTGCATTCTAATGGTTGTGCCACCATGGCTCCTTTAAATAAAAGTAAATAGCAACACACCAGCATGCAGGCTGCTACATTTGGGATCAACGTAGGTTCCAAATAGATCTCAAATTTTGTTCCATGTAGAACATTGTAATCATCTAACCAGGAGATGACAAGGGCATGATCAATGTTGCCAGGGTCTCTTTGTCTGGGAAAGAGTACAGTTGTGGCACCAACCTTCTAGCCATGATCTCAATTTGCCTATCCAGCAGAAGCCATGAATCTAGGAGTATCCCCAAGTTTCAAACCTGCTCTTTTGGGAAAGGCTTACACCCTCCAGAATGAGCATTGGAGCCAAGAACCAGAACTAAATCATTTTTGGACAAATGGTAATTCGGTCTTGTTAGGATTTATTTTCCAGCTATTTTTCCCCCCATCCAAATCATTACAATATCCAAGAGTGATGTATATCTGGGTATCATTAACGTATTGATATTACCCTTTCATAATGAACGAATGTATGACTTTTCCCAACAGCTTCATGTAAAAGTTATATAGCAGGTAACAACAATATTTTATCTGTTTTAAAAACTTACCTCATTTGTTGATATTCTTGATTGAAATGTTTTCTTTGACCTTTTTTGCTTGAAAATTTTTTTCTGGAGTCTGTATTCAGACACCATCTATTCTTCTTGGGGCCCGAAGCTTTCACCTTTGTATTTCCATAGCTATTTGATAAACTGTTCTCAAAGATCTTTTCTTCTTTCAAACTTTAGGGTTTTTATTTTTTTTTCCTGCTTAGTTTTTCACAATATCTCTCTTAGCTCCTTCCGTAAGTCTATAGGTTTTTCACATAGGTTAAATGTGAATCTATTCTTTATATTGATCTTACATTCTAACAGTAAGCGCTCCAAGTAAAATGTTGCTGGCACCCCAACTCTGTTTAGTTCTCTTAAGTTTAACCCGTATGATTGACACCAATAATTTATGGTCTGTTCGACAACCTGTACTCCTGGCTGAGTAGATTGCATTTCTCCAACTTCTGTGTTGTCTATCCAGTGATGTTAAGCTGTAAAAGTTCACTTTTATGGTCCTTGAGGCAATGAACAAATAATTCTCGTCACAAAACTCTGTTGCAATTGAACAGACACTGTGACAATTGAACAGACTATTACTGATGATGTTACCTACTTTGGGTAATGAAACGTCTGCAAGAAAACAACCAATCTCAGCGAGCACCAAGGACCCCTCATTTCAACCCTATGCTACAAATATTCTCCTTTACTGGTAAAACTCTGTTACCTTATTCCCTGCATTATTGCATTTACCCAGATCAAATCTTACAGTAATTCTAGACTTTTCTGGAGGGTTTTAACTAGTAGCACTACAGCCTTTCTAGACCTTGCAGTTTCCAACTGAATTTTTCAGTGTCTTTCAGCTTTACGACATGCCCTGGCATGCACTTGCATAACAGTGATTACCAATTAACCATTAATTGTAAAGGTTATGGGCACGTCATTCACTGAATTAAGTCCAAACACTTACTTCGCATCCCCCTTTTTAGTGTCATCCCTGCTTCAGTTCTTCAAAGGTTGCCATGCCCTGAATTCAACCACTAGTAAAATAGTAGGTTTCATTTCTGCTTTCACAGTTCTTATTTCATGCTTCTCACATCCAGTGTTCCTTATATGTATGTGTCCTTATAAAATAAGAAAGTCTTCTTTTATACTTGACACATTAAGTTCCTTGAGCTTTGGCCTAGCCATGCCCTCGCCTCCATCTCCATTCATAAAAGTTCAGTGTTCTTTTCTAGCAAAATCCTGGCAGGCATCATTTGGTACCAACAGCATACATAGGGAGGAGAAGGTTAGGGGTAAATGTCAAATCAAAACAGGACCTGTCATAATGTCTGTTCGATTGCAGTTGAAGCTCTACCGCTTTGTTCCTTTAATACATGTTAAAAAGGAGGTAGCCTTTAATCACTGTGGTGCAACTGCCATCTTGCCACTATAGTGTGGATACTGCTCTCTGGCAACTCAAAACCTGTCTAAACATTGCAGCCATTTCCATTCAATTTTCTTGGCAACAGGACAGAATTGTTTTGCCACAGCAGTCTTCTGATTTTTGATTCTGGAGTTTGTTCTCCTGCATGGGTTGATATCCTTCCCACCTCCAAATCCCAGTTTTGGATTATTCTCAATTCATCCATCCTGTTTTAACTTAATTGGCAAGTATGCCTCTACCAAAAGCTCACCCTCTTACAAACAGTGTTCCATGTCTGACCATTGCTGTATTGTTTAACAGTTGCTGTTACTGAAAGCCAGACTGGCTGTCTCCAAGCTGCTAATAAGGTTTGGGGCGGGAACTGTTACTTTAAACCTATTGGTTGCCACCTAGAGGCTAACTGTATAAATAGCTGTGCAGCAGGCTTTAGGGCTGCTTCTGTTCTGAGTTAATAAATTTGTTTGCTGTTTCAACACTCTGCCTCGTTCAATGCCTAAAGAACTGAAGATATAACACTTTCAATCTCTAAAATTCTAGGAAACGTAAATATAAAAAGCCTTGCACTTAGAAAATGTATGCAACAAAGCTCATGATTTAGAAAATATAGATTTAAAAAAATGATTGCTCAGGGAGCTTACATTAAAAACTATTCCCTGGAGAAATGGTGTTCAACAGTTCCATACATTAGGGAAAGCTGAAAACCAATATGGATGTTGGGCGTTTTTTTAATTGATTTTTCAAAAACGTGAAAATGGATTGGAATTGTCTGTCTCACAGAGATAATCAGTGACTGAATTAATACCTTTTCACAGACTCCTTATTTAATGCAAAAAGTTTCATTTAAAAGCAATACAGATATGAATTATCAAACACCCCAAAACAACCTCTTTAGTCTAGGGATGTCCAATCTTGACAATGTTAACACTTGTAGACTTCAATTCCTAGAATTCATGGCTTGCTGGGGTATTGTGGGAGTTGAAGTCCACAGGTCTTAAAGTTACCAAGGTTGTACAGTACACTTCTGCTTTACTCCTTTGAGCTGACAGACATATATAGTGCTGTGCAAAATTATTTAGGTAGACATAAGCTTCATTCTGTTCAACAGTATTTGCTCTCTTCAGTTTTGTAATGCAGGAGCAGATTGTAAAGATGTTTGAAATTATTCTTATCCCTAAAAATGTAATTATTGATACGTTTACATTTTTAAACCTGCACATGCAGCACAAAACTTGCTCTTGTGGGAAAATTTGACTTCAAAATATTGACACTTTAATGAGAACTAGATCCAGACAATACAATGCAGTGCAATAAATCATTTGATGTATTTTATTGTTTGGCTTGGAGAAGACAAAGGCAAGATTTGCCTGGAATCAAGTAAATAGGATTTAGCCAGTAAAAATTCACCTTGTCTCTATATTGTCCTAGGAGAGACAATCTCATTTACATTTATTAGAAGTAATGATGTAGTGTCCTGTAGATAATTAACACAATAAAATGCTGCTAATTTCACAGTGTCATTATAAAATTTGCCAGTTTAAATTAGAAAGTGATTAACCCTCCGAGTGAAGCAATGACATTTCCATTTCCCAGCATGTGAATTAAATTTGCTTGGGGTCTTTTCATCCCTCCTCCCTGAAAAAAAAATCAGTTTTATAGCCCCTGTCAATGTCCTTTCATTTTATATGGTCTCTGACAATAAGGGGTGATGGGAAGGAAGGAAGGAATCCCAGCTGCAGGATCAAAATCCATGACTATTTCAGATATTAAATCAGATTCTTATTAAGTATGTACACCTTGGTTATCAGAGGATAGAGACATGCATTTAGAGGACAGAATAACTATTCGAGATAGCTCAGGTTCATGAGACAATGAACTTTTTCTTGGTGCATTATCAGGCAGGAAGTTTTTCCTATTAATTTGGGTCTGCCAAGGTGAATATCCTTAAAGACAGCAAATCTCTAACCTTCCAAGTTGGTCACTGCTTTATGCATTTACTATATCCATCTCTTCCCTAGCCAGTTTTAATTAACACCTTTAAAAATGGGAATAAACTCATTAAAAAGGTAGATTGATTGCATAGTAATTTAAAGACTCTAACTCAAGTGAAATCCTCTTCAAGAATGTTTAATGAGGGAATGATACCACAAAAGCTTAAGGTAATGATAGAATGGGACAAACTGTTAAACTAGCTATTAATTTAATACCACTAATGCATCGATTTACAATGCTGGTAAAACTCTTCTTAATCACTCTTCTCCAGTTTCCTGTTTTGCAATTACAGGGTTGTTGGTGCACAAATTTGGCATTCCCGGGTAATTACGGCAATGAATGACTCCATGCATAGCCGGTATTTAGTCCGTGGTACATTGATCATAATGTTTAATCCAGCCCTGAGTCTCAACACACAAAGAAGGAAAGGTCACTCTCTAAACAGAAAATAAAGTAGATTATAATTGTGTTCGCATGATGTGATTGGCTAATGCCACCATTCCCTTGATTAATTCATACATCACTGTGCATAGTAGTGACCAAATCAACCTGGGACTAGCCATTTTTAAAAATTTCCCAGCCATCAAAAAAGGAGCTGGATGGATGGCATATTCTGCCCATTTTTTTCCCTCCCTTCTTGGAATCCAAAAAGAAAATGAAAAACCGCAATGACCACAGAGTCAGTACAGGTAGTCCTCGATTTATGACCATAATTGAGCCCAAAATTTATATTGCTAAGTGACACATTTGCTAAGCAGGTTTTGCTGCATTTTACGACCTTTCTTGGCACAGTTGTTAAATGAACCCCTGCAGTGGTTAAGTTAATAACATGATTGTTGAGTGAAATCTGGTTTCCCCCTTGACTTTGCTTGTCAGAAGATCGCAAAAGGTGATCACATGACCCCAGGACAGTGCAACCGTCATAAATATGAACCAGTTGCCAAGCATCTGAATTTTGATCCTGTGACCATGAGGATGTTGCAACGGTCATAAGTGTGAAAAATGTTCATAAGTCACTTTGTTCAATACCCGTTGTCGCTTTGAACAGTCACTAAGTGAACTGTTGTAAGTTGAGAACTACCTGTAGTCCTCTGGGTTCCTATCCAGCCTTGCCTCATGTTGCTGCACAGGTGGTGAAAACTTTTGTTTTTGTTTTTAAAGGAGATAGATAGTGTATCTAGACAAGCCCCATTTTTACAGGACATCTCTGGATATTACAGTTTCAAAAGCTGGGCAAGAGGATTAAAGTTCCATTAACCTTCTCAGTCCAGGCTTAGGTGACTCAAGGTTCTCTCATGACACTTTGTTCACTCTCTTAGAGAAACAGGTCATGATGTATGTAAAGTTATATACTACGTTTCCCTGAAAACAAGACCGGGTCTTTTTTTTTTTCCTTCAAAAAAAGTCTTATTTTCAGGGGGTGTCTTACCTCTGGCACCGACAGCCCCACCCAGCCAGTCCACTTCTTCTGCAGCTGCATTCCAGCCTGCATTTTGCAGTCTGGCCTTTCCGGAAGGCCTATATAGCTGAGTACCGAGTTATGGATTCAATCGGTTCTTGGCTGCAGAGGTCTTGCAGAACCAAGCTATGGATTCAATCCTCAGCTTGGTTCTTGGCTGCACAGACCTGTGACTGAGAAATGCAGGCCTGGCTGCAGAAGACGCCACAGAAGAAGTGGGCCGGTGAGGAGAGGCCTGGCTGCAAGGTAAGTGGGTGCAGGGCATGTGGGGCAGATCCACGCCCCACCCCTGCCCTAGCTTGATTTTTATGTGTGTGCCTTGCCCCCAAACTAGCTCTGGCTCTAGTCAAAATCCTTTTACAGGGGGGGGGGGAAAGCCACTTTAGGGAGCTTCCGAGGTGCAGATCACATGAGCAGTGTCAACTGACGGATGCCATTGCCGCGGCTTTTGAGAGGGCGCTTGTTCGGAGCCAGCATGTCTTCTGCCACCTCATCCTCCTCCGCCTCTGATGACACAGAGTAACTCCGGAGCCAGAGTGACCAAGGCAGCGGCGGCGCTGCTGCTTTGGGAGTGCGCCTGGTCCCTCGAAGAGATTCACTCCAGGAGTCAGTCCTGGTCCCTGGTGGCCAACACAGGGGTGAGGATAGAGTCCCATGAACCAAGGCAGAGAAGAGGGTCTGCTTTCAGGGCCATGGAAGTGTTTCTGGGTCGACCTTCAATGCCCCCGATTTCCCCTGGCAGCTTCCTTTCACCGAGCCAGAGCTTTACTCGCTCTGGCAGCTTAGAAGGAGCCAGTACTTCAGTTCAAAAAAAGGTGCCGGAACTCTGTTCCATGCGTTCTATGACAAAAAAAGCACTGGGCCTTACTTTCAGGGAAACACAATATCAAGCATGATGACTTTTTGCAAAATGTCAGGTAGCAAATATAAACCATTAGGGCTCTAGCAAAAGCTATAGTGTTGTAATAGTGCAGTGATGGCAAACCTTTTAGAGACCGAGTGCCCAAACTGCAACCCAAAACCCACTTATGCATCGTCGGGTGCCGGATGGGTGTAGCCCATTGGGTGGGTGTGGCCCATTGGGTGGGCGTGGCTACAGTGGTAATGGCAAACTGGGTGGGACTAAAAAGTTCAATCAATCAATTCCAACTTTGCAAGATCTTTTTTTCCCGTGAGAAGTTGAAATTGACTGATTGATTGAACCTTTTTTTTTCCACACGGCAGCGGAGGCCTAAAGCGAAAAGGCTTTATAAAACCCAGCTGAAGGCCTAGGACTGGGGTGATGGCGTGCGTGCCCACAGAGAGGGCTCTGAGTGCCGCCTCTGGCACCCGTGTCATAGGTTCGCCACCACTGTAATAGTGCATGTCATCCAGTAGGGTTCAGATTTTCACTACTTGTAATAATAAAATAACAAAGGAAAATTCATAAATTGATTTATTTGTCTTGCAGGGATTCCACGGGATTGGGAAAGTAGACCCAAGGTCTGTAGAGACCCCACGGGGTGGGAAGCAGAGCAAGGGGTGCTTCAGGGATGACGAGGGCCTCAGGATGCCCAGGCCAGGCAGGCATCGGCCTGCTCTAGGCCTTCCAGCATCTTCCCTGAGGCACTCTGTGACTCCCTTCATCGGGGAATCTAAGGATGGGAGTCGATAAGCAAGGCAATTACATGGGGCCTCACTTAACGAATGTTACAACTTGCAGCCATAGTGGATAGGCTCCATTGTGATTGTAAGTCGAAGACTAGTTGTATTAAATATTGAACTATTAAATCTCAGTTGTTCCTTTTGTTTTGTTTTGTTGTTTTATATTGACTTTATAATTGCATCATGAAAATCAGCATCACAAGTGGAGTCATTTATCTGGCTGGCAGAAATGCTTACTAATCGACCAGTGCTGCTTTTCAGGATTCATCTTTTAATATATAATACTTGAAACAAAGTTTCTAAAATCTTTTCAGCTTTTGTCTCATTTATATAAAAAAAAGACAACTATTTCCCTTTTGGAGTATGTTAATCTAAATCCGTAGCCTTTTTTGGGGGGAGGGGGATATAGTCAGTATTTTTATTTGCATCTCATTTATTCAGCCTGTCACTCTGCATTTTTTCCTCTTTCTCTCTGTTGCATCTTTCAGTCATTTCAGTTAGTAGAAAAATATGTGATAGCTAAATTTTCCCATTATGTGTGCTGCAATTTTCTTCTGCCTAACATCTACAGTACCAGTGGGATTTTCTTTTCTTTTCTTTTAAATAAATAAATAAACCCAGTGTAACATTTTAGCTATACAAAATGCCTTTTCTATGTATTCTTCCTTAAACGTAAGTCCACTAAGAATAATGTTAAATGTTCTGCCTTGAAGTTTTGAATGTAATACAATTACAGAATACCATTTTCCCAAGCTAACTCTGTGTTAATGTGAAAGGAAGAAAAAGCTGTCAGAGGATGATCTCATTAAGTTTTCTTCAGATTGGAAACAGACATATTGAGTGTTATTAAAAGTCAAAAAATACCATTCTTTAAGATTCACCTGCTCTTAATGGATAATTGGTTAGAGAGAGTTAAAATTAATGCTTTAACAATTTTCTCTCACTGCTGAACTACTGGAATTTTTCAGAAGTTTTCATATTTGGCAAAAAAAAAAATCCCTTCTGTTTTTCTCACCTTATTCTCTGAATGATTAAAAAATTATTTTTAATTACTCTTTGTTGGAAGTTATAATACATGTTATTGTTTATTAAACCTTTATACTGCCAAATGTCAGTCTATAATCAAATGCAACAACGTACAGAAAACATCCATGGTAAACCAAACATATGCATAACACATACACTAAACATTAAAGTAAAGATTGCTAGAATACTTTCAACATTAAACATCAAAATAACCACAGTGGGGTAGAAAACACCCGATGACTCGGAGAAATAACCATGGCTATTAAAAACTATCACAAAAATCCATACAACACCTCTGTACATCATGACCATCCACCATCAAAAGGCCCCCATTACAACTCTGTTTTCTCTGCTCTCTGGAAAGCTTGTACTGCAGGGGACAATCAAGCACATAGAAAAAGTCTACTCTACAGAATTAGTGCCATTATGGAGAAGTACCACCTCATCATCTCAGTCCTTTTGAGCTTGTGAAAATGCTGGAGAAGCTAAAGTCACTCTCTGCTTGATTGTATTAGAAAGATTGTGGCTGAAGGAGGTGGTTGTGGAGATACCTTGCGGCCAAGTCATGTAGGGCTTTGCAGGTCAAAAATACAGCACTTTTAATTGTATTTAGAAGCCTATCAGCATCCTATGGAAACCCTTAATTACAGATATAATGCACCACTGATTATTAATATTTGTCAACATTCTGCACGAATTGAAGCTACAGGTGGTTTTCAATGATGCGCCCTTGTAATGCACATTGTAATAGTTCAGGTGTGTCTTAATAAGAGGATGAGTCACTGAAATAAAGTCCTCATGCTACAGAAGTGCCAAAATTGGTATATCAGCCATACCTGACACAAGGGACCTTGGGCCCAGCTTCTATCTCTCCTTTAACAGGAGCCATGAATGCTGGAGAACCGCCACCTCATGAATTTGCCCTCTTAAGGACAGTGCCTCTCCCTCAAATGATATTATTGGAATTAATCAAGGTCTTCAATGGACAGTAAGTCTGTCTTGCTTGGATTCAATTCCAACCTGTTTAATAACATTCAGATCCTAAGAGCTTCCAGACATTGGGAGAAGACTTCCATGGTATTATCTGTATGGCCCAGAGCGGTGATATAAAGCTAAATATAATTAGTATATTGCTGATACTGTACCTGGCCAATGACTTCTTCTTCAAATATATGTTACATAATAGAGGAGAGAGAATCAGTGGCTGTGTTTTGAGGGATATGTCCCTATGATAATATCATTTTCCTTAGGTCCTTGTCTACCAAGGAAAAAATGAAAATGAGAAAAGGCCCTGAACATAGTAAGATTGTCAATTATATAAAGAATAGCATAAATAAGATAAGCCATACCTGCTAGAAGAGGTCACGTACCAATGCAAGTCTCCATTCAAGGGCATTTAAAAGAATACAACAGCATATACAGGTAGTCCTCGACTTATGACTACAATTGAGCCCCAAATTTCTGTTGCTAAGTGAGACAGTTGCTAACTGGGTTTTGCACCATTTTACGACCTTCCTTGCCACCGTTGTTAGGTGAATCTTGCTTCCCCATTGACTTTACTTGTCAGAAGTCTACAAAAGGGGATCCCATGACCCAGGGACATTGCAGCTGTCATAAATATGAGTCAATTGCCAACCATCTGAATTTTGATACATGACCATGGGGACGCTGCCACAGTCGTAAGTGTGTAAAATAGTCATAAGTCACTTTTTTCAATGCTGTTGTAAATTTGAATGGTCACTAAATGAACTGTTGTAATTCGAGGACTACCTGTATTTTCAAACGACATAAAGAATAACATTCAGAATATCACAAAACTAATATGTTTCAATTCTATCAAAATAATGTAAGGTTAGTCCCACTTTTTAAAAGCTGTTTATTATATACTAGCTGTACCCAGCCACGCGTTGCTGTGGCTCAGTCTGGTAAAAGCGTGTGTTGCTTTTACGTCCAACAGATGGCGCTGTTTTTCAAGAAAAGCATGTTTTTACCTGTCACAGGTGTGACATCTATATAATATAGGTATATAAAAACACACGCATATTCGAATGCAACGTTGTGTCAAATTTTCAAAGCAATTGGTGAAGAACTTTTGGAGATTTAAGATTTTGAACAAATGAACATTTACATTTTTATTTATTTATATACATTTATTTACATTTACATTTATATACATTTATATACATTTACATTTATTATTTATATATATATTCAGACAGATTTCATGTAGCTACTTTGATTAGGATGTTTTGGCTTCAGTGCTAAAATGAAGGCAGCGGGGTTTTATCAGGTTTGCTAGTAGTGAACAGAAGAAAAATCCCTTCTGTGTGAACCCCTCACATTCTAGAGATAAACTCCAAACTATAACTCAGATTTGTGCTTCAAATGGAGCAGAAACATATTGAAGCATCACAGTTATCATGAGATAATTGAGAATTGGAAACTCCTCAAGACTGTTCCTACTGCTGCCATTCCCCGTAGTAATTGCAAGAGGCAACATTGTATTTAAATCTGGCAACCTTGAAATGAATGTAAAGTGTCTTTTTTCCCTTCATAAAATTTTATAACACTTGACCAAATTGTTTCGTGCTACGAAAGAAAAAGCAGGTTTGTAAATCTAGCTTGCCAGCTTGCAAATCAGAAATTAGGACTCAATGTAGCATATGCAGATGGCGCCAAGGCCGAGGGGAAATACAGCTCAGCGTCTCGGCTAGAATGTGGCTTACTTCTCTAATCAATTTTCAGTGTTTCTAACATATGTTTCCTTTGGGAAGAAAATGGGTTGAGTGAGGCAGGAAGGTAGCAAAAGGAGGTTGAGGAGCAAAGAAGAACTGAACCGCTTAACTGTTCGGATACATACCAATAGAAGAAAATATTTGTAGCTCAGAATTGAAATCAGTTTGGTACTCTCTGAGCTTGGTGATTTTCTTGCAGGCATTTCATTAGAAAATTACCAAATAATGTGTCTAATAATAAAAGCTACTTCTTTTTTAAAAAATTTTATTTTTCCTTTTTCTCTTTACAAACAAACAAAATACACAGTACATTTTTTCTTTTTTCTTAACAATACTATGTCCTATATCTCTTACATTTATTTACATTTATTTACATTACTTCTCATATATTTTTATTCCTCAATTCTAACCAGTTATAATACATATTCCATATCTCGTAAAATTCCGTAGCTTCTTTGTCTTTTATTTCTAAGGTAAGTTTATTCATCTCAGCACAGTCTAATATCTTACCTATAATCATTACATTTGTTGGTATGTTCTCCCTTTTCCAACATTGTGCATATGCAATGCGTGCTGCAGTTATAATATGTATAATGATGTATTGGAGTCGTTTCTCAATTTTTGGGTCAATTATGCCTAATAGAAATATTTCAGGTTTAAGTTCAATTTGTTGTTTTGTTATTTCCTGTAACCATCTCCTTATCTGCTCCCAATAGGTCTTTGCTTTGGGGCATTGCCACCATATGTGATAAAATGTTCCTTCTTTGTTTTTACATTTCCAACAATCCGGATTCATATTAATAAAAGCTACTTCTGAAGGATTAGATCACAGAGAGCAAGGACTGGTTAACATTTAAAGAAGGAGAGCTTCTTATGCTCTCTGAGCTTGCTTGTTTTCATGCAGACGTTTCATTACCCAAACTAGGTAACATCATCAGTGCTAGTAAGGAATGGGGTATAGGAAGACCATTCCTTACTAGCACTGACGATGTTACCTAGTTTTGGCAATGAAACCTCTGCAAGAAAACAACCAGGCTCAGAGAGCACCAAGGACCCTTCATTTCAACCCTGAGCTACAAATATTCTCCATTATCAAAGAAGGAGGGATAATCAGAGCCTTTTTATGGGAATCTGTTCTGAAAGTAAGTGAGAATAGTTAAACAAGGAGATTTTAGCCATGGAAAAGATCTTAAAATAAAAGTTATTAAATTATCTGCAGAGAAACTGAAATGGGAAGGAATATTTTAGAGATCTGAATGAGAATCAGAATGAGACGTCATTGCATGAAATGGGTGCCATGTTAGTAAATTATACTTTTTATCAAGATTTTAAAAACTGTACGGCTGAAAGTACAGTAGATATTGGGGAACATCTTTAATCTGATTACTTGGAAATTGCAGTTGGTCCAGGATGGAATAGCGGTCTGACTGCTGATATTAATAGACTATTTCAGCACCATAGCATCTCTGTTGTGGTCATTTCATTGGTGTAATAATAGATTTATGGGTTTACTTCAAAGTGTTATACTTATCCTGCTAGACTTGGCACTCACTTACGTTCAGGACTGACTTTTCTGAAAGGATTCAGTGCATTCTGTGAGGGCCTTCCCAGGAGGTGATGCATAAAATCCCAAAGCTATGCAAAGTCAAGGCAGTAGGGATTCTAACCCTTGGCAATTCTTCTCAATAGCAGTTGCAAATGGTGTGGAATAAAATTTCACTCTGACAACGATATCTCAGTGGCATTGAAATAAATGCTGTAAAAGTTAGATTTTTAAAAAAAATTGAAAAACAAGTAATAAATGCATTGAGAATGATGAAAAATAGTAATGCTATAAGCATCGATAGTAACTCAAGAAATATACTATAGAGCTGTGTAACCTGTTTAACAGGGTTAACTGTTTAACTAATTATTTGTGTGATGAATAAAAGAAAAATCTAGGATTGTTTCTCCGTACAAAGGAAAAATAGCAAACACGTATGTAAAAAAAAAATAAAAACCCCACAAAAGGCTTAGTGTGTATTATTTTCCTAGCAAACTATTTGGCAGAGTTCTGACTGAAATGGTACGAGAGGTGAGAATGAACAATACTATTTGTTGAATTGAATTGAACAGCTGCAGTGTGACTGTTTTCCAGGCAGTTAGCTCAGGTCATATTTGTTTGTTCTTCATCAACGCATTGAGATAGGCGTAAATGTGAGGGGGGGAGGGGAAAATGTTCATTGTACTTTTGTTGATTTAAGGAAAGCATACACTGAAGTGAATAGGCTTAAATTATGCTTTGAATGAATATGGAGTTGAAACTTGCTTGCTGAATGTGATAAGAGTGGGGCACGATGGAAGTAAAGGATGCATGCAAATATGGGGAACGTGTGGCAAATAATTGAAGAGCAGTAAGACAAAAAGTTGTGCGATGTCTGCTTATTTGCTTAATGTATTTATGGATAAATGAAAGCGAGTTGGTAACATTAGAGATGTGTGGGCTGGGGACATGAATATATGTGTACGTTCATATGCAAATTGTGCTGTGCTGTTTGCTTAGAACTTAAAGGGTTTGCTTCAAATGGGAGATAGGCTATAATGTGCAGTGAGAAGTGTGAATCTGAAAATTAATACCAAACACTGTAGTAATTTGACAAGGAAAAAGGAGTGAACAATTGCAAAATATGCATAAAATGGCAAAAATTAGAAAAAGTGAATGAATATCTATACCTTGGTAGAATGTTTAATTAAGATGGGAAACAAATAAAGACATTTTAATATATGCTGGTAAAAAGGCGGTTGGAGGCAGTTGGTTTGTTGTGAAGTGTCAAAAGTGAAAATGGTTGTGTAAAAGAGTTCGCTTCTGCCTATTTTGGTATACGAAAATGAGTTTGGGTACCTAATGAAGTGAGACTGAGATATATGAGAAGTGTGTTTGATACAACGAGAAGAGACAGGGTCATGAATGTATAGGTGCCGAATGAATAACCATTGAGTACCAAAGAAATCGATTAGTGTGAAAGGAATATATTAAGGTGGTTTGTTCATCTAGAGCAGGGGTGTCAAACTGCCATCCCATGGGCTGGACGCATCACCAGGAAACCGTGCCCACCCTATTGCTGGCAATGGAGAAAAAGCTCTGATACGTTGCGCAACGTCACGTGACGTCGCGAGTTTGACATGTCTGATCTAGAGGCAATCAATGAGGATCGAATTGTAAAACAAATACATGAAGAGGATGAGCAGTAAGAGGAGGCCGAGAAGGCTGTAGTTGGATGGAGCCGACGAGATCCTCAAAAAGAGAAAAAGTGAGAATATTGAAGAATAAGTCAATAAATGAATTGGTAGACGCAAGAATCATTTGCAATGTTTAAAATGTGAAGACAGATATACTGAACAATGTTGACAGTTCTAGCTATGTTTCTTTTGTCTTTCTTATCTCATGCCAATAAATAAATAATTCTAAAGAGAATAGTATGATAGATATTTACACAGGTATGTTTTAAAAGAAAATCTCAAAGTAGTAAACTCATTGAATTTAAAATTTATACCTAAGGAAGCATGCATAAGACTGTGTTATTTAGATGTTCAAAATCCATACCAAAATGGAAGCAGATCTTATTAGTCCTTTCAGGACTTTTATTTTGAATGATGATATTAATGCTTTTCAGAATTATTGATTAATGTCATTTGAACTAAATCAGGATTGTTAAATGTTTTCATAAAAGCACATGAATTATTTTTTAGTAAGAACTATTAGAGCAGACAAGGTAAAGGGAATTTTAAAAAACTCAGCAGTAGACCATAAAATACAAATGGATCTTTCTTTTTTTCAGAAATTCAGGAGAACATGAACGCTATATGAGATAATATTGATGCTTAATTAAAACAAACGCATCCACTAGGAGACAAAAATCCATCCAGAACAATAAATATAACACTTCTTGACTTCTTCTGCCACCAAATCAAATAACTTGTTAATTACAAAAGGATGAACAACTGCTGAGATGGTTTTAAACACAGACTATCAATAGAATGTGATAACATCCAATAGAGTCAAGAAATGTTTTAGATGAGCCCAGGTTCACATCCAAGGATAGTGTGAGACGATTATAAGACAAGACTTACTTACTTACTTCCCTCCCTCTCTCTCTCTCTGCAGTAAATTGAAAAACACATAAACAATCATTAGTGAAGAATTAATCTTATAATCAAAAGCAGCAGCATTTTAGGATAACTTTCATATCAAGGTTTCCAGAGAACAGCGCAGATGGTGGTACCATTTCTTAAATAAGACTGATGGATCTATCACATATGGAAGGTGGTATTTGTTTTGGAAGCCTCTTCATTTGGCCAGTTTGGGTAGACCAACTGTCCTCATGGAGAAATATTAGATTATAACATATAACAATTAATTTTTGCTGGTTTTTGAGTTAATGGATGCCAGGTGCTATGAGATGGGGAAGGGAGAATGGGCAGTAGAGTTTGGCCTTAGAACAAATATTAGAATAGTAACAGACAGGGTGAAATATGGTCAGAGGCTCCATGACTATTAATGGAGAGGAAGCTAGCTGTGATTGGTTTCCCTTCCTTTAATCCAGACATGTCAAACTCACGACATCATGTGATGACGCACAACGTATCGGGACGGTTTTGCCATTGCCGGCAATGGGGTAGGCGCGGCTTCCGGATGACGCGTCCAGCCTGTGGGCCGGCAGTTTGACACCCCTGCATCTAACCAAGGAAATCTAGGTGTCAATGAAGATGCCCCATTCATCCTAAAAGTCCACTTTTTTAAAAAAAATGCCAGATTAATTGTGAGTAAAAATTCTAGTATTTATGGTTCATTTCTGGATGAAATTATTGAGCAGGCATGTATTGCAGAGATATACATGAGGAAGGAATTAATCTCTCCTGACCTTGTCTATTGTTGGCCTGGCTGTAATCTCTAGGGAGTATATCCCATTGACCAGAAGACAGTCTAACAGTCTGACAGTTTTGACTGATCTTTGCTGCATCTGAGTGACAGGAACAATGTATGAATAGTGTTAATCTACTTTGTTGCCCAATCAGGCCTTTTTGAGTTAGGGAGAATTCTGGAAAGGCAGTGGACTATCCTAGACTTCTTGTCATGGAAAATGTCATTGTTTATGCTGAGGATTCCCAGCTACAAAAGGCTCAATTTTTTATGTTGGCCATGACAACTATGGACCTATCTTAATTGATATCTTTTCCCAGATATGCACGTGGTAGGGCAAGTGTAGTGTTCTCTTTGGCTGACGTTCATAATCTGAAAGTGGAGAAGGTTTCTGTTTTGTTGCTGTGGACAAACTCTCTGACTAGTTTTAAACTGGCAGCTCCTATAACACTTTGCAAGGTGGGGGATTTGTTAAATCATCTCAAAGGATCCTTATGGTTTTCTGAAAGCTGTTTGGAAATTACTGCCTAGCCTGTCACTACCACTGGCATGCTGGCTCAGGAATTCTGGGCGTTGAAATCCACCGGTTGTAAAATCGCAATAGTTGCCCACTTCTGGGCTAACTCCTGGCTGATTACTGAAAAAATGAAAATGACTCAGGCAATTGTGCTATTGTTCCTAAATACTTTTTTTCCTTGACAGAGCGGAGGTAAACCCAGGTTCTGGGTCACTGATAACTGAGTGCTGTTAAGCAGTACGGTAGAGGATTGAAACATAAATGGAGGAACCTCCATGAAGAACCAAGCCAAACATGGAGGGACATCTCTTTTGGACGCCACTTCCGGAAGTCTGTTCTGGGCCTCAGACATTGGGGAAGGCTCCCAGGCCCAGAACAGCCCACTGGAAGTGCATGGACGCCACTTCCGGAAGTCTGTTCTGGGCCTCAGACACTGGTGGAGGCTCCCAGGCCCAGAACAGCCCACTAGAAGCGGCATCCACACACAGAACCAGTTGTTCACGTATTTGAATCCCACCACTGTCTGCCAGTGAATGCCACAAAAAGAGCTTACTTTTCTCTCCTTACTACATCTGCTCTGAACACATCAGTGATGCCTTTCTATATTGTGCTGCATCGTTCTTGAGATGTTGAGTGAAGGTAACTGGAATGATCAAAGGCTTGCTGTGAACAATTTTCATTGTTCTCTGCATTCTGATTTAGATATCAGCGTTGGAGCAACTGCTTGTCAAATTCATATGGATTTTTTTTCACCTTGTGTATCTTGAGGATGCAGATAGGGGCTACGTTAAAAGGAGGGGCACCATTTGGTTGCTCTTTCTGATTGGTTAAAATGGCTAGTTTGTGAGTGGTCCCATGGTTAATTGAGAGATAATTAATGCCTCCCTGAGTACTGGATGTTTTCCTGTCTGCATAAGACCTTTATTGAAAAAAATCTTTCCCTTGACCTGGAAGATATTTTAAATTATAGGACAGTTTTAAATATTTCATTCTGGGATCAGTAGGTTGAGAATATGGTTGATGTAACTGTCCAGTTAGATCTCAATGAACCTGATTTTCTGGATTAATTTCAATCAGGATTTCACCTGGAATGTGATATTTTGACTGCTTTGGTCAAATTGATAGAACATCTATGTTGGCCACCAAATGACCCTGCTAGTTTTCTTGGATTTTTCACACTTTCACTATAAATGACCATATTAGTGGGTCACCTGGCTGAGATAAGCCCTCGGAGGACTGTTGTGCAGTGTTTCTTATGAAAACTATGGCTAGAAGCTGGAAATGGGACATCACTGTTCAATATCTAGATAATTGGTGCCATTAATCTATGGTATTCTATATGGTATGCTACATGAAATGCTGGAGAAGGTCTTTTAGAATTTTGGAGTAAAATCAGTTTGCAGCAAGGAACTGAGGGAGGAAGAACAAATTTGAAATTAAAGCCTGACAAGTTAGAACCATTGTTGGTGAAGATAAAGCAGCACTCTGGAATTGAAATAAAGTATGTTCTGGTTTAACTTGCATTACCTCAGAAAGAATTTGTTCACCGCTTGAGACTGGTCTTGACTGGATTTTTAGGTAGGAGTAATAATAAAGAGAGAGCTTGCTCAATCATGGGTACCTATGAGAAGAAGTAGGATTGATTAATACTACATCCATCCATCTATTCTATCTATCCATCTATTTATCCATCTATCTATCCTTCCATCCATCCATCTTCTCTATCGATACATCAATTTTTCCTTCCTTCCTTCCTTCCTTCCTTCCTTCCTTCCTTCTTCTCTATTTATCCATACATATTTTTAATCAATCCACATAGCCATATAGCCATCATCAATTTTTCTTTCTTTCTTTCTTTCTTTCTTTCTTTCTTTTTCTTTCTTTCTTTCTTTCTTTCTTTCTTTCTTTCTTTCTTTCTTTCTTTCATTTCTTTCTTTCTTTCTTCCTTCCTTCCTTCTTCTCTATTTATCCATACATATTTTTAATCAATCCACATAGCCATATAGCCATCATCAATTTTTCTTTCTTTCTCTTTCTTTCTTTCTTTCTTTCTTTCTTTCTTTCTTTCTTTCTTTCTTTCTTTCTTTCATTTCTTTCTTCTTTCCTTCCTTCCTTCCTTCGTTCCTTTGCATCTATCTATCTATCTATCTATCTATCTATCTATCTATCTATCTATCTATCTATCTATCTATCTATCTCCATCCATCCATCCATCCATCCATCCATCCATCCATCTGTGTATCATCTGCTCCACCGACCATATTAATAACCTATTTCAATCCTTCAGCTGAATGCATGGATACCAGCTGAGGGTATTCAGTCAATGCAGAGAAAGATCTGAAGAGGATTAGTTTATGGCAGCTTCACATTCATCTGTTTTATAGACTCTTCACCCAGGTATGACTCATATTCTGAAATAAAATATAACATGTTTTAAAAAAGAAAAAATAAAGTGGAACTCATTTTGAAGTGTGGATTACTAGAATCAATAGGCTGTATTTTATTGCTTTTTAAAGATGTTTATTTTGGACCTATCAATTCCTGAAACTCAAATAATTCAAAAATTCAATTTGATCATAAAACAATTTGTTCAGTTCGGCTTATATACTAGACAAGTGTTATGAAATTACATGGGCTTCACTTGGAGGTAAAATAAGAAAAGATGTAATGACTTCTAAAGTCTTCATTTTTCAAACATCTGTTTTTCTATAGATTTGTTGATACTTTGTAATTAGCAACATGTACAACAAATACAGGAGGAAAAAGTCAAATAAGTAAACACCTGAGTATTTACTTTTGCTTTGGTGTAAAAGTCTTCAAGCCTTGAAGCTGGCTGGGTGATGAAGCCCAGGTAAGGTTAAAAGAGCAGAGGAAGCCAAGGAAGAGACATGGCCAAACATGGCCCTTCGTTTAAACTGATCCGATACATCAATACTTTTATCAAAGGTATATCAGGGCTTGCCAAATAAACATTCAGACCTCGTGAGAGGTGTTGTTAGTGGTACAGTGTGGAAGAACGTTATTTAAATGTCTGCTATTATGAATATTCTCCATCTTACTCATATCTCTTTTCTATCTCCTGCAATATATGATCACTCACAGCAGGGGTGTCAAACTGCCAGCCCACGGGTTGGATGCGTCATGCCAAAACTGTGCCCACCCCATTGCTGGCAATGGGGAAAAAAAGTGGCAATACGTCACAGCACATCACGTGACATTGCGAGTTTGACACCCCTGACCCACAGTAACAATTTCTGGTAGTCACTTGACACTCGAAAAATTGTCTCAACTTTCTTGTGCTTGGGGAAAGCAATTGTTGTGAGTGCTGTCACATCTTTTATATCCTAAAAGATGCAGGTGGCTTTTTCATCATCCTAGCAGGATTTGCTACTCTGTACTTTTTTCCCCCTTCACTTGACCAAAGTGAATTGGCCCTGGTTTTATTACCTGTCCCTTGCTATTGTTGCCTCACATTTAAATGAAATCTAGCAGGAGAGAGGGGGGGGACAGAAGGAGAGACAGAGTTGGCAAATTTAAAATTAAAAGATACTCGTCTGACAAGTTGTAAAGGCTTCTTGGGAGAACTTCCTGTCCTGGTCCAGAGCTTGATCGAAAGGAATAAAAAACAAACATGTGATGGCTTCATAAATCTTCTGTCCATTGTAGAGAACAGGAACAATATATAGTAGTCTTAAGGAAAGCAATTTGGTCAGGGAATCCAGTATTAACTCCTTCCTCAGCTATAGATTAACTGTGATCTTATACTTTGTCCTGTAAAAACATCAGCAGCTGTTTCACATGGTTATGAAACATTGCAAAGCAATTTTGCATGTAGCATTTTTTTGGAACAATATTAAATGATTAGAAAAATGAGCATTGGCCAGTTCAATGCAGGGTCTGGAGCTTGGGTATCTGGTGAAAACGATGATGACATCACTTGTATCATATTGACCAACGAAAATAATATAATTTGCATCATTTCCATAATGATGTCATGATGCCCATCATGTTACTTGACCCTTCCTGACCCCTGTCCTGTGGATATCCATGACCTGCAGTGCAAATTGCAGTGCTGGTTCCTTTGAAGGATGATTTCTGCTTTTCTTTCTGCATCAGTGTTGTTAATTTGGGGACTATGAAAAATTGCCTAAAGCCAAATGTTAAGCAATCTGTGTTTTCCACCACTTTTTCTTTAAATACTATTTATTTAGTTAGTTAGTTACAATATAAATAAATCATATGTACTGATTTCTATCCCCCCCCCTTCCTTTCTGCTTCTAGGCAGCTAAGAATAAAAACAAAACGTGCATGCTTAAAATGCTATATGAACAGTTAAAATCACTCTCAGAACTAATTCAAACTACCTGAAGAAAAAAAGTTTTGACTTGCTTCTGAAACGAAATCAATGGGGGCTGAGTGCAATTAGCTTGTGAGTAACATAGGAGCAAGCCATCTTGTGTGTGCTGAACAAATTGGTCTCAGAAAGTGAGAGCAGTTTGAAGAGGCCTCTTCTGCTAAATTTAAAGTCTTGAAAGGTTCATCTTGAGAGTGGCAGGCTCTCAGATACTCAGTCCTAAGCTATTTATGCCTTGAAAGGTTAAAGCAATTCCTTCAATTGTACTAGGAAAACAATTGGCAACCAGTTTGCTCTTCAGCATGGGCACACTATATTCTGACACTGAGCTCCTGTTATTAGTTTAGCTGCTACCTGTTACCCAGATGAAGTTTCTGGGCACTATCCATACTCAAGTTGAGATACAATGTATAGAAGGCAGGAAGTCATCACGGTAATACCTTGCTTAGGAAAACCCGATGGGTCAACATACAGATAGTCCTTGACTTACAACAATTTGTTTAGTGACTGTTTGAAGTTACGACAGCACTGAAAAAAAGTGACTTATGACCATTTTTCACACTTACGACAATTACAGCATCCCCATGGTCACAGGATCAAACATTTGTACTCTTGGCATATTTATGACCATTGCAGTGTCCCGGGGTCATGTGATCACCTTTTGTGCTCTTCTGACAAACAGATTCACTTAACCTTATTACTAACTTAACCTTGTTACTAACTTAACAATTGCAGTGATTCACTTAACAACTGTGGCAAGAAAGGTCGTACAATGGGGCTAAATTCACTTAACAACTATATTGCTTAGCAACAGACATTTTGGGAACAGTCGTGGTCGTAGGTTGAGCACTACCACTAATTGTACAAATGCATTTCCCTAACTATCATCTCAGACACCATAGTCTCAGTGAAATTCAGAGAATTTTGTGAGTCCTGGTCAGTTGTACAACGATGGCTGATACAAAGGTCTGCAGTGATGGAAGGCTAGTAAAAATGGGCCCTATGTCCTTGGGAGATTTTCTACATCCTTTTTCTGTGTTTACCCAATGATCTGGGTGATCTGCAGAATAACAGAGTTGAAGCTGTTGCTCCTAGTATCTTTTTTCCCTTATAGAGCCAAGTCAGTTCTTGGGTTTTTGGAATATGGCAAAATCCATGAACTGATAAAGCCACTAAGGTTGTGGTTCAATGTGAATAACTTCCATGGTTCTTTTTGGACAAAGTTGATTTGGTTGGCCTTATTTTTAGTCAGAAGAGTTAGGGGAGATCACAAAACTATATCCTTGGTAACTGTGTGTTGCATCATTCTGAACACTTTTCCTCTTATACATGTCAAGGAAGTAGACTAGGTTTACTTGACCTTCCTGATTGATTAAATAAACAAAGTTGGGATAAGTTCTGTAGTTAAAGGAAGTGGTTAATGCCTTCTTGCAGAAGGATTGTACTCCTTTCTGCATAAAGAAGCTAGTAGTAATGACTTTGCTAATGAAACTCTCCCTTAATCAAAGATATAGGTAGAATTATTGGTAAATATTTGTGGTACATTTTTGCAAGGTACAAAGATCCTGTGTTGATTGAGTTGTTTACATTTGCTGTCAATTGTCTCCCAGGAAAAATTCAAGGTGTTGATTTTTAAAGCACTGTATGGACTGCCTCTCCTGTTCTGGCGTTCTTGTTACAAACCTGTTTGTCTATTTGCATCACTTTAGCAGGCTTTTAATTGTTAAATAATCCTAATATATTTATATATTATTGTTAATTTTTACCTATGTTTTGAACTTTAATGTTCTGTTTGATTTTCCATTTTGGCAGAGTTGAAAGGCAGAGCATAAAGCACCTGCATGAGCATGATATCACTTATATTTTATTTTATTAAATTTGTTTGCTACCCCTCTGGTTGGTTTATAACATTAAAAGCAATAAAACCATAAAAGATAAATATTTGTAAAAAAAAAAAAAGTAAAAACAATTAACCTTAAGCAAGAACAAACCAATGTCTACAGTAAGGGCCAGCATATCTGTGTATCTGAGCTGTAAAAATCCAAATAAGCACTCATTGACAGCAAAGTGATACATAAAATACTAACTTTTGGCTGCTCTTTAATATGGCCCAGATGGAGTAGTACTACTATATGTACTATAGGAATTACATATTCTCCAAATAACTTATGGTAATTTGGATATCACACACAAATCAGACTAATTAGTAAAAGAAATGTGTTATGTAACAAAAATTCACTTACTATTGAATATATGAAGGGGCATCAACATTCATCATCACAACAATGACAAAATGCTTGAAGAAATATGAAATAAACCAGTACTCAAAACTTACTATCTTAGTTGAAATTGTTCTTTTTGTAATTCCTTTTCCTTTTCCTTTTGTAATTCTCATTTTAAAATAGCGATATTATTCAGCACCAAAAGACTTATTAATAAGGAGGAAAATTTCTAGTGAAGGATTATCATCTTGATCAGTTTTATGAAAAGTTTCATTAAATCTTATCCTGGATATCATCCACAACTTTGCCAGCAAAACACTAGATAAAACAGGTTGCTTTCTAAGAGTGGACGACTAGAAAAATTCATTACCTCATGAAATACTTTGCCCCTAGCCCAAATTATCACAGAAATTAATCAGCCTGTGATAAGTAAAAAAAAAAATCCTTCCATAATTATATTTATATTTAAATATAATATTTATCTGTTCTTCTACTACTTGCTTTGAGGTAAGGATTGCATTTGTGGTTGATTCGTTTCTTAAGGTAGCGAGTCTTTTAAAAATACTATTTGTGCTGGAATATTCTCCTGCTAATATATATAAAATCTATCCCGTTTCCAGAATACTAGGACCAGAGGTTCTAATGAAATTAAATCTTGGAAGAATCAGGATTGGCACAAAGATTTTTTTTTTTACACAATGTGTAATTCAATTTTGGAATTTGCTTCCATGAGATGTAATGCCAACTATCAGCTTGGCTGAGTTCAAAAATGGATTGGATTAATTCATGGTAGTCTAGGGCAAGGGTCCTCAAACCTGGCCACTTTAAGATTTGTGGACTTCAACTCCCAGAATTCCCCAGCCACAAGTCTTAAAGTGGCCAAGTTTGAGGACCCTGGTCGAGGGGATCAACGGGTCTTAGACTGGAAGGCTATCTGCTGGGAATCCAGTGGGCTTCCTTGTGTGGTTGATTGGCCACTGTGAACATCCAGCAGAGAAATGTACATAATGCTCTTGCCTCTTATTTTCCCCATAACACCAACCCTGTGAGGTAGGTTGGGCTAAGAGAGAATGATTGGCCCAAAGTCAGCCAACTGGCTTCCGTGGCTAAGGCAGGACTGGAACTCACAGTGTCTCATATTTTTAAGTCCTACTTCTTCAGCACTGCACCCAAATGGAGCTCCTCCTTTTACTATATAGTCAGGTTTTTGAACTGATCCACTAAAATGATAAAACTATGACTTAGATCAGTGGTGGCGAACCTATGGCTCGCGTGCCAGAGGCGACACTCAGAGCCCTCTCTGTGGGCCCGCACGCCATGCCCCGGAGATGGCAACCATCCCTCTTCAACCAGCCGCCCGCTAACTCGCCAAGGTCCCACGTGGCTGGATGCATCCCAGCACCCATGCGCTCGCTGGCCTCTGTGTGCAGGGGCCAATGGTGTCAGGCAGCAGCCGCCCCGGCCCCTGACTCACCTTGCCCTGTGACAATGGCACCCCGCCCTGCCTCACTGCCCCACCTGCCAGAGACCCCCTGGATCTCCCCCAACCCTGCCCGGCCCCTCCCCACAAGCAACATTGAGGTGATCATGCCCACCTTGGCCACACCGACCCAATTTGCCATGACCACCACAGCCATGCCCATCCAGTGGGCCACGCCCACCTGGCACCCGGTGATAAATAAGTGGGTTTTGGGTTGCAGTTTGGGCACTCGGTCTCTAAAAGGTTCACCATCACTGACTTAGATCCTAAATTGCTCCTATGTGTAATAAAATGCATTTATATTAGTTGCTGCCTTCAAGCATAGCACAGCACAACCTTGCCAATCATTTCCCATCTCCAGAAATGACATTTGCAAGGAAGAAGATGTAGAACATTCTTCTCAAATTCGATCCTTTTCACGGAAAGAAGCTAGACTCCAAACCAGTCAAACATGCATCTGTCAGAAGAAGAAAAGGACAAAATTGTATTTCCTCATAGTCACTCCATACTAAGCAGATCTCAATATCTAGAAATAGGAATATGAGGCAGCCAGCCTAGATTTTGATCTGGGGGGGATGGGGGGTGGGAAAGAAATAAAAGAAATCTTTTTCACACTGATAACTGCAAGCAGTCTGGTCATGCCTCTCAAAGCAAGAATCTCTTTAATTTATTCTCACGAAATACTTTTTCTTTATTGTAAAATATGGCTACTGCTATATCCAGTAGTTGAGAGTTCACAGTATGATAAATTGCTAGGTTCTTAATAATATCTTTTCTTATAACACAGAGAAATACCGTATCATTAACATTGTCATCGTTCAAATATCTGCAAGTCTATTTGGTGGGGAAGGCAAGGATCCCTCACAAATGCAATCTTACAGAAAACATTTTCCTATAAGTCTAATCCACTTACTTTTCAACCTTAGCTATATGAGTCTGACAAAATTTTGCAAAAAAATGGTTTAAAAAAATGATTTCTGAACCAACTATAAGTTCCTATATTATATATATTTTTTCCAGCACAGAGATACTGAAATAAAATAATTGATGGCCCGCCTGCTTAATTTGCAGATTCAAAGCAGCTGGAATAGGTAAAATAGTCTAATTAGTTGTTCAGGCTGGATGTAACCATATATTCCTTTTGCGGGTTGGTTTTTCTTAATTCCATTTTTGTGGTGGTGCAGTGGTTAGAATGCAGTACTGCAGGCTACTTTTGCTGACTGCCAGCTACCTGCAGTTCAGCAGTTCGATTCTCACCGGCTCAAGGTTGATTCAACCTTCCATCCTTCAGAGGTCGGTAAAATGAGGATCCAGATTGTTGGAGGCAATATGCTGACTCTGTAAACCACTTAGAGAGGGCTGTAAAGTACCGTGAAGTGGTACATAAGCCTAAGTGCTACTGCTATTCATCCACGTGGACAATGGCAGGGGTGAAATCAGGAACCTTTGCACTTAGAAGGTCTTGTGTCAAAGATTCCAGTTTTGTGTTCTTTTATAGACCTTATATATCAAAGGTGTGGCCTTTAGAACCAATTTGTCACCTTCATACAGTGTATACATGAAGAAACCTAATGTTTTCCAATCATTGTATAGGATATTGACTATAGGGACAGACAGACAGGTCATGAACCATATAGGGTGCATTTGTGTGTATGGTATCTGATGCCATACACACAAACACACACCATATCATTCATATTCTGTTTTTACAATCATTCCATTGTAGTTTGTATGGATTTGCCCATAGTGGTTTGATTAGGTTACTGTACAAGTGGGTTTGGGAACAACTGTTGTAAAAGCAGGCATAAAGATTACCAAACAAATGCTATAAATGAATTGCTGGCAGGGATGATAAAATAATGAAGTCACCCTCTAGTACAGTGGTGGCGAACCTATGGCACACTTGCCAGAGATGGCACTTGGAGCCCTCTCTGTGGGCACACATGCTGTTGCCCCAGCCTTGCCTCCTCCTGTGATCCCCTCCTCACCAGCAGCCCCCCGGAGGAGAGTCACCCCCGAGCGTGGCCCACATGAAGCAGCGCAGCCAAGGACATGGCAGCCAGGCAGCATAGACAAGACTCTGCCCTCACACCCCATCGCGCACAGTTGATGCTGCGGGGTGCGGGCAGAGGGCATGGCCGCAATGGTGCTGCTGGGCTGCCTGGGCGATCTGCGGCGGGCCCTGGAGGTGGTGAGTGGCCCTGTGGGCAGGCGGGGTGAGAGCGGGGCAGGGGGTGGAGTGGGGGCGGGGCCAGTTTTTGGGCACTGAGTCTCTAAAAAGTTCACCATCACTGCTCTAGTATCTTAGACATGTAGGATTGTTGATTGTGACAGTCCCTATCGTGCTAATTTTCTCCTATGAAGGAACTAGAATAACAGAGTGACTATGAAGGAGCCGTTGTAGGTGTCTTTCCTGTGTGCATTGCTGATAGTTCAGTGACAGACGAATCACGTCAGTTCCATTTTATTAAAAGTGAGAGTGAAGAAGAAACTACTTACCAGTTGTAGCTTCTTTTCAGCTCTGCAGTTTGAAAGGTGAATTCAGGACACATGTCAATTCTTACTCCCCTAATATGCTTTTTTTTTTTTTGCCAATTTTGCAAGTAGAAATATTTAGCTCCAGATATCAAAGGGAAGAGTAGTCTGAACTTCACTGAAGACTAGAGCATATTGGAGGACAATTTATATCCAAATACTTTTTAGATATTTTTTTTTTAACTGCAATTCTTAGCTCAAATAGAATGCACACAACAGTGTATGTTTTGGCATATCATAGATTTAAAACCATGTTTTCAAAGTACTTCCAGAGATGCACATTTAATTTGTACAATATATTTAAATGGGTGAATGTATGTGTACAAATACATAGCGACAGAGCAGAAATGGAATGGACTCGGGATGATTACCTGCAAATTAGACAGACTGATTTTCTATTTTTGAGCCCTAGCCTGCAAGGGGAAATTCACATTTTATTCTCTTGCCTAGTGCATTAATGAAGGCTCTGTTCCACTGCCAGTCTCCTTCTCGATCGAGACATTCCTCTTATCTCGAGCATAACCGATTCTTATCATCGTGCAGCTATTACCCCGTATCATTTCTGTTCTATAGGGTCATGGAGATGTATGAATATCCAGGTAAATTGCAAAGTACTAATATAGAGATTAATTAAATTGGTATAGTCAAGCAGAAATAATCTTTCCTGCTCTCAAGGCATGTGGGTATGTATGTACCCTGCAACACTGCGCCTTCAATCTTAGAGCTGGAAGTTGAATTTCTCTCTAATGACAGGTTGAAAAGTAGTCAGCTATTCTTTGAACCATTTGTAGAAACCAGCAGGATAAGACATTAACAAGCTTAAAAGGTATTACCTGTCTAGTCCTACCAGGAGGTTTATGCTGACTGTAGGGGTTTCACATATCTCTTGTACTTTCATGAGGGAATTAGTTAAAATTGCCATAGTGGAAAGTATTTGATTTAGATTAATCTCGCTTTCCCAAGCAGTGGAGACTCATTATTCTGATTGGCTGTTCTACCCATACTGCCCTTAATGCTTCATCTATACACTCAAGGAAGAAAAAAAAAGCCTTCCATGCAAAGCTCTCACTGGATAAGTAAAACGGATCGTTATTAGCTTTGCCAGAAAAAGCCTTTAAAAGCCTAAAATAAAACGTAAAAACCTGGAAAAAAATATGTGTAATGTACCGAACATTCACAATTAGGGCAAAAGTCACTCCTTCTTTTTCTCTTCTAGACAGCTGCTAATTGGCCCTTTTAAATCTAAAAATCCCCAGTTGTGATCATGTGTGCTGCTTGTTAAGCATACATCACCTTTCGGAGAAGGTGAGACCAGCCAAATGTATGATAGTGCAATCCTAGACAGTCGCCTTCTTCACTCTAATCCTTTTCAGACGTGTTGGAATGCATTTCCCAAAATGCCAGTGTTGCGAATTGGGGAGTTGTAATCCCAAAGTATATCTGGATGGTATTAAGAAGAAGAAGTAGAAACATTTACTTTGGAATAAATACCACTACATAGAGCAAAGCCATCTTGTGTTTAGGTTGCATCATTAAGACTAGTTGCTTTTTTGCAGATGGATGGTTGTAATTAAATATACTTTCATGGAAATATTACCTGATATTATAAGATAGTCCTCAGCTTACAACTGGTCAGTTAGCCACCATTTTAGTCAGTTAACCACCGACGGATCTGGAGGGTGCTTAATGATCCAGATTTGAAGTTCTGAGGGCCATGTCTTTCCATGTGGTCACATGACCATACTTCAGGTGCTTGGCAACCAGGCTGCAATTATGGCTGTTTGCAGTGTTGCATGGTCACGTGACCACCATTTTATTACACTTTGTCCAAAACCCAGCATTTACTTCCAGTTTTCAGCAAAACTGTGCCCAGAATAAACCAGTGCTTTACTTAATGATTGCAGTGTTTGTTTAATGAGATTGATTCTCTTAATGACAAAAAAGTCATGAAATCAAGTTGATCACAAGTTATGACTATGTTGGGTATGCTCCATTACCATCCTGTAGTGAATACTAATTTTAATATATTTTGGTGTCCATGGTCTGTTTTGATCTTAATTTCAAGCAGTGATACATTAAAAAAAGTATTTAGATATATTGCAGCTCTCATGTTTCTACCATACTGATTGACCTGAGATTTCCCAGGTAGGGATGGGAAAAGGCCACCAGTATTTGCTAGTTTCTTTTGTAGAAATGAGAACTGATAATGAACTGTAATCTCTGTAAGACCAGCTAGGTTGTTCCTTGTCATTACACTCAGAGCACAAGCTCAAAGAGCAAGAAAACTGAATCAGGGAGAACAACCCACCCTGTCACTAAGACTGATGTAAGCTCTACTTACATCAAGGGTGAGGAAATTTTAGCTCATCATTGGTTATTCTTGCTGGAGCAGCAAGACCTATCATTCAGCAGTTTATTGAGGGCTATTGGTTTCCCAGCTCTGGCCTATATACTGTATTTAATCTAAAAATGGATCCCAGGACTTAATCCTAATTGTGAAGTATGTTAAACCAATGGAAGTGATGATCTCAACCTTTCTAATTGAATTTATATGTAAATGAAAGCTTGCCAGAGAAGTCTACCACGGTTGTATTTGACTTTGGAAGAAGATTTTTTTTTCCAAAAAGAAAGTTGAAAATGGAAGTTAGGAGAATCAAAGCTATCCAGAATATTTGTGGAACAAATGAAACTTAGGTAGACGATTAAGAAAACCAAAAAGGATCTGAAGGATAGTATATCTAATAACATTGACCCACAACATTAAGACAATTAAAAATTTAAACACATTAGAACCTGGAAACCTGGAATGAGACTGTGCAGCTATGTAGATAATTTAAATGCTGTGTCTTCACTTCAGAAAATTTGGCACATGCCTGAAGGGGTGTTTTTAGGGGGGGGGAATCTAGAAATCAAAGCATGTAATATGGACAAAAGATGAAATTCTATACCTAGCTGGCACACTGAAAACAAACAAATCATCTATGATTGTTGGTATGACATCTGAAATTTTCTGACAGAGAGAGAGAGAGAAAGAGAGAGAGAGAGAGAGAGAATTTCACTTAAAAATAATCAGCACTTAGACTTATATACCACTTCATTATGCTTTCCAGTCTTCCCTAAGTAGTTTACAGAGTCAGCATATTGCCTCCAACAATCTGTGTCCTCATTTTACCAATCTCTGAAAGATGGAAGGCTGAATCAACCTTGAGCTGGTCAGGATCAAACTCCTCACAGTGAGCAGTGAGTTGGCCTACAATACTGCATTCTAGCCACTGTGCCACCATGGGTCTTTCATTAATCATACAGAGGTCTTTGACAATATCAACCTATACCGAATAACAAGTAATATGCTGATATTGAGTATCACAGCTCTGTATGTTACCTACCCAGGTGTAACGCCAAGGACAGGACTGTGTTAGAATGGAGAGAACCAAGAAAAGTAACCATTTTGTTCTTCCCCGGCATTTTAAGATTATGCAGAATTCTCTTGTAATTAACTTTATTGACATTCTTTTTATTGAAGCAGCAGCCACCAAATAAATTATAAGTATTTTATGACATTCACTGTCTTTTATGGCACCCTACAAAATCCCCAACTAACAATAGAATATAATATAGAAATACATGTTGAAAAGGTGGCTTCAAAAGCAGATTAAAATATGAGCCCAGAGATGAAATCCACCACAAAATGGATTTCTCTTTATAGTTATCACTAAAGGACCCCTGCAAAAGACCATTCATGTGTGAGTTTGTAGGCTCAAATTTGATGATGATGATGATGATGATGATGATGATGATGATGATGATGATGATAATAATAATAATAATAATAATAATAATAATAATAATAATAATAATAAAGTTGGAAGGGACCTTGGAGGTCATCTAGTCCAACCCCTGCTCAGGCAGGAAACCCTATACCATTTCGGACAAATGGCTGTCCAGTCTCTTCTTAAAAATTTCCAGTATTGGAGCATTCATCGCTTCTGGAGGCAGGTTGTTCCACTGGTTAATTGTTCTAACTGTCAGGAAGTTTCTCCTTAGTTCTAGGTTGCTTCTCTCCTTGATTAGTTTCCATCCATTGCTTCTTGTCCTGCCTTCAGGCGCTTTGGAAAATAGCTTGACTCCCTTTTCTTTGTGGCAGCCCCTGAGATATTGGAACACTGCTATCATGTCCCCCCTCATCCTTCTCTTCATTAAATTAGACATACCCAATTCTAGCAGCTGTTCCTTATATGTTTTAGCCTCCAGTCCCCTAACTCTTTCTAGAGTCTCAACATCTTTTTTACATCGTGGTGACCAAAACTGGATGCAGTATTCCAAGTGTGGCCTTACCAAGGCATTGTAAAGTGGTTCACGTGATCTTGATTCTATCCCTCTGTTAATGCAGCCTAGCACTGTGTTGGCTTTTTTGGCAGCTGCAGCACACTGCTGGCTCATATTTAAGTGATTGTCCACTAGGACTCCGAGATCCCTCTCACAGTTACTACTATTGAGCAAGGTACCCCCTATACTATACCTGTACATTTGGTTTTTCTTGCCTAAATGTAGAAGATATCTATGAAGATATCTATCATCTTTACATGCTCAGATGGTCTACGTTCATAATTCATGCTCTGAATTTTCTAAGCATTTCAGATTTATTATATCAATATTCCTTAGCATTACTTTGCATATTGCATGTAGATAAAGCATGTCAAACTCGTGACATCACGTGACGTCGCACAACGTATCGGGCCGGTTTTGCCATTGCCGGCAATGGGGTGGGCACGGCTTCCACGTGACGCATCCGGCCCACGGGCCGGCAGTCTGACAGCCCTGATGTAGATGGATAAAAGTTAAGAAGTCTAAATTACCATTAAGCTCTAGACATTTGGGATTTTCTAGTTCACAGGACTGAGTGACTTACTTTTACATTCGCTGGGTAATTCACTATTGGATAAAATTTGGTGTTGTCTCTTTTATGATGTCTTTGTAATATAGCTCATTTGAGTAGTACTAAATGAATGGAAGGTTCTTCATTATGTTGGACTCAATGACCAACAGGCCAATTCCTGTCATCCATCTCCCTCCCTCCCTCCCTCCCTCTTTTCTTTCTTTCTTTCTTTCTTTCTTTCTTTCTTTCTTTCTTTCTTTCTTTCTTTCTTTCTTTCTTTCTTTCTTTCTTTCTTTCTTTCTTCTCCTTCTCCCTGTTCCATGTATGTGTTTTTTTTAAAGCATACATGGTAAAAAATCTACAAGGAGATGAAAATCATCACCTATGCTTTAAATCAAAGAAATTGCACTGGATGCTTTTGAAATCTCATATTCAGTTGTTTACACACATTATAATTATCACTTTAAGTTTCTCAACCACTAAAGTAGCCTTGTGGTTTTATAACAATGCATGCTTTCACTGAAAACTGAGCATCAGTTTTAGCTCTGCATTGCCCTCTGCTGTTCTGAGGAGAAATCATCCTGTGCTATTCATCTCCAAGACATCAGAATTGCTAACTGGAATATGGCTAATGAGGGCTGAGCAGAGAATTGGGGGAACTAGTTAACCAGGAGTATATAGAAAGGCAGAGAAGAACGAGACATGCAAAATTAATTTTACAGCATTCACTAACTGGGCAACTTTTCCTAATGTTAGACAATTTTCCCACCTTCCAACTTATAACATTAGTGCATCACCCTTGAAATACCATTTAGTGCAATTACAGATTTTGTGGTAAACTTGTAGATGCACTGTGGCACTGGAGAAAATAATGTAACACAAAGCAGCATCCACCAGCCAAAAGCACTATGACTACTCATGCCAGGCCTCACTCTTATGAAATCCAATTTCAGCTTTTTATCATAAGTTACCATTACAAATATTCTTTAGCTGCAGAAGGCAAAGCTCTGGTCTGCAAGTGAGTTGTAGCTATTTGAATGACAATGTACTGCATATATCCAATTTCAAGGTTTTTGCCCATGAGATGAAAGTCAATCAGCTGAGAAAGAAAGCTGGCTTGTTTAAAAGTTGGTGTTCTATATTAAATAAGCTTTGTATTATGCGATGATGTTGTAGTGTCTCTAAACTATACAGTAATAGGCCAGAAATAAAATTTCCCCTTACGATTGCTCAAAACAGATTGCAAATTTGCTAATCTGGGTTGAAATTCATTCAGCCCTTCACTGAAGAAGAAGTAGCATTCTGTTCAGTAAAATAACAAATGGGACGCATATGTTTTATGCCACTGAAATTCTCAGGGCAAAGCTTAGAGATTACTGTACAAGCGATCAGGAAAGAGATTAAGTGAAATTTTCAGACTCGTCAACTTGGCATTTGAAAAAATATAGTGGGCATGGTTCCGAATCATGAGGTTTGAAATATATATAAAGCAATGAAAGACATACATTCTTCTTTGGTGGGCAAACTGGAGTTAATGAATTCTACTTCTTGGATGTGCATTCTAATCACACCAGGATATATTTTTTTTCTTTTCAGAATATGATGTACACAGCCAGGGAAGTCTACAATGCTTTTCACCACAGGATAGTTCTAGCAGCCTAAGACTGCTCACTTGTTCACACATGCTCACTGTCCATGGCATACCACAGGGGGCAAATTAGCTTTGCACCAATTGGCTACCAGCATTCAAAGAATGTTGGTTCTTCTGAACTTTCTTCCACCAATTATGCCTCACATCCAGGCAGGTCCAGCACCAACTCCTGCTTCTGCTCAGAACACTGCTAGCTTTTCCCACCGGAGTGGTACCTATTTATCTACTTGCATTTTTACATGCTTTCAAACTGCTGGTGGGCAAGAGCTAGGGGCAAATGATGGGAGCTCACTCCACCACACAAAGCCACGGGCTCAACCCACCGGAGTGCCGACCATCTCTGGCCAGCAGATCCAATGTTGTTAAGCTGCTGCACAACTGTGCCACCACCAAGAGAAGTGTAGTGTTCATCATCCTTGAACTTCAGCCATGCTGACTGGGCTAAGAGCTGTTCTGCAATAGCCTGTCTCCATTCTGCTGTCCCAACAAGGTTGCCAATTGGAGAGGAGAAACAACATTGGAAGGAAAGGGGTTCAATCAATCATTACCATCCCAGAAATCTGAAGAGAAACTATTTCGTCCCTATTTTTTTTCCTGCTGTTTAATTGTACTGCTTTTTCTGCATACTTCATTTTGATTGATGTGCATGGGTATCATTGCAACAATCATGCCATTCCCCCTCCTTTCTCACACAGACCAAACATGAGGCATCTTTCAAATTTTCAAATATGCTTTTGAAGAAAGCATGTTTGGATTTTTGTAAGGCCGTTTTATTTCTTTCCCAGTTTTTTGGAAAATCCAGCAAATCAATATAATACTTTGATGTGAGTAAAATAGTTTCAAATGAAACCGTGGCCCAGGGACAACCTCTTGTGGAGCTAGGCTACCACCCAAGCTTGGCTTATCTGCCTTCCCACCTGCTTCCAGGTACATAGGAAGATGCACATGGTGGCATCAGTGCTTTGGACCATGGAAGGATCAGAGTATAAAAAGCACAAACGTGACTGAATTCATAAAGATAGTTTTAAAAATGCCTTCCTCTACAGGGATGTGAGATGTAGAAGCATAAAAAGTTTTTCATAAATGTAAAATTATTGAAATAGCCCTGTTGTTTACTCTGATTGGAGTAGTTTGTTAGATATTTCTAGATCTATCTAGCTATAACATCTTCTGTTATATGTTATTTTAAACTGGACATGCCAGGGATTAGATATACACACAAGACATACCGATAGAAATTGTGATATACTTCAACTTTTGAATATGTAGATAGATAGGTAGCAGATCCAGAATGTTTACTCATCCTTTTCTGTTTTTCAATAAATTTATTAAAGTTCACAAATACAAAGATAAGAATAACAGAATTGGAAGGGACCCTTGGAGGTCTTCTAGTCCAACCCGCTGCTCAAGCAGGAAACCCTATACCATCTGGGACAAATGCCTGTCTAATCTCTTCTTGAAAACCTCCTGTAATGGAGCACCCATAACCTTTCCATTGATTAATTATTCTTACTGTCAGGAAATTTCTCCTTAGTTCTAAACTTAAAAAAGTATAAAAAGAAAGAAAAGAAGAAGAAAAAAAGAGAGAAATTTTAAAAGAAACAGAAAAGAAAGAAAAGATATATAAAATATGACTCCCCTCCTTTCAAACAACTATAAACAATTTGACTAATTTAACACCATCTCTAATACATCAATAAAAAAAATTCCTCTATCTCATAGTCAAGTTACAAAAAAAATGCATCTTTCAATCCTAATTAGCAAAAGTCTGTTAAGAAATATTAACACGTATATTTTAATCGTAATCAAACATTATAATTTTATAATCCAAACTTATTCTTTTTTCCAAGAAATACAGCAGAAGAAATTTCTCTCCACTTATAAAGAAAGCCTCATCCTACAAAAAAAAAAAGTCCCACTAACAGCTATCAGAAACCACAACATATATCTTTTATCCCTTATCCAACAGATTCACTTTATAAATCCTCTTTTCATATATTTTTTTAAACTTCATGTTTAGCCCAATCAAGTAGTGTCCCATAAGTTGATTTCTTATCACTTTCTTTGTGTCTCCTTCTAGGAACAACTTGAGCAATTTCTCTTTGCCTCTTCTCAGCAAGAGTTTCCTTCGTCCCGCACACTTCTTTTGTAAATCCAAAGTAAGAAGACTTCCCAAGTCACTCTACTGATTTATTATTTGCATATCCATTTGGCAATCATTTTCCATGTTGCTTTTATAATCCAGCATTAAAAAAAAAATCTATATTCAAAACAGCCTCTGTTTTATCCAATAAAATCTGTTGATCTTTTACTATATATTCTGTGCTATAGGATCACCCAATTGTGTGCATAACTTCTGAGTAAATTGTTCCCAATCAACATTAATTTCTTCTCTATTCAAATAGTGTTGCTCCATTGTATTGATGGGTCTGTCCTTCTTTAAGAGCATCCTTTGTTCTTTCTGGTTCGCTGTAGCCAGCCTTCAAGTTGCCTCTTACCATCTGTTTATTTTCTAATCAATAAATTTTTTCCTATGGGAGAATTTCTTACAATTAGTTTCAAAGTCTCATATACTGTTTTATAAATGTTTAAGCACCCCAAAGGAACTATTGTTTCGAATCCATCTAGCCCGTTAACTTTCCAAACTCAACATTCTAGTCCCTGTTTTGCTGTTTTCCAAAAATTAAAGTTTCTCTTGTTAATCCTTAAATTTACTCAGTGCTTCTTTCATGCAAGATGGAAGGAAAATCTCCCAGTGCAGTATAGTTTGTCCTTCAGAAAGTTCTTCACTCCAAAGAAATCAGTACTTGCCAAAGTACTTAAGAGAGGAAGTAGGTCAAGGGTAGGCAACCTTGGCTCTTTTATGACTCGTGGACCTCAACTCCCAGAATTCCTGAGCCAGCAATGCTGGCTCAGGAATTCTGGGAGTTGAAGTCCACGAGTCATAAAAGAGCCAAGGTTGCCTACCCCTGAAGTAGGTGGACTCAGTGCCTGTCCGAAAGGTGCTGAATGTTGCTTAGGGAAAATGAATGTTCCCTGAATGTTCCCAATGAATATTATTGGCAATCTCTTCACAGAGAGATCTGTATGTAGTCAAACATGTGCAATCTTGGACTTCTCTTTAATCCAGAGAAGAGTTCCGAGCAGCTGATCCTTGTAACAGCTCCTATTTCAGCCTCATTATTCAACTTTGGAAAAGGCAGAATGGTGCTCAGTCCATCATGTTGTCCAAAAGCCATTTATCTATCCTTTTCTGGACAGCTAAGCCAATGTTTATAGATGGTAAGAAAGTAAGTCCACATGGAAATTGCAGATAATCCAGCTAATGTAATAATTAATGTGAATTTTGCTAAAAAAAACTATGGTTGCAAATAAATGTATACACAATAACATTAATAGTGAATGTGTGACCAGGAAATGTCTTTTAGGTTTTAATCCCTCTCCTCCCCAATACATTCAGAATATAATTTCTATGAGCAGAAACTAGGACGATCCTATAGTAGTTAAGTTCTAAAACTAGTAGTTTCATGAAAGATATCACAGCTCCTCTAGAATTATTATATATTGGAAAGCAAAACTCCAGGATAAGCAACTAAAGAGATATTCAGGAAATGAAATTAATTTTTACCTATTTTAGTTTCAATATTCCATTTTACCTTTCTACTTGTCCTACTGCCAAATGCTGGGGTATTACACTCTAAATTGAAACACAAGTACATACCAGGCACAATATTCAAAAATAATCATGATTACAGTAAAGGGAAAATGCTGCTGTGATAATTCACCTTAACAGCCTTGAAATTGGCATTTTACCTAGGTTTTAGATGTGTCTCTCTTATGGGTTTTAACTGGAGTTGCGCTCTCAAAAAAAGTCATAATTCCTGCCTTATCAGAAAGTCTTTCAAAAAAGAATCAGAGAACAGTCCAGCTGATTGCAATGGAAACTCCTTAAATGAGCCTCGGCAGTGTGTCTGTCATTTTCACATGGTCATTTCCCAGCCAGCATACTGTAGGCCTCCAATCCTGTTGTGTGAATCTGGGGGTTAATCAGGTTGTGGTCAGTATATCAGTATATTTTGGTAGATATATGTACCATTGCCCCGCACCACAATCATTAGCGAGGATTAATAGACCTTCGGTATTATTCAAGTTGTTTTAGTTTTGCTCATCCCATCATAGAAAGCAAATAGAACACTTGCTAAAATCACACTTGTTTTTCCTAAATGAAATTTTACAACAAGGAAGATGCCTCGTTGGTGTACAATGTGTTCCCTACCTTCCTTCAGATTTCCAAGGAGATTTTCAAACAAATCTAACATTAAATCATTAAAATAAGAAGCTTAAAATGTGTTATCAAAATGATATAAAGCATCACTAGAATTAACTGATTATGTGCCATCAAATCAATGTCCGTTCTTAGTGACCACATAGAAAGTTTTTCTCCATGATGATCTTTCTCTAATCTGGTCTTCCGGGTCTTCCAACAGTGCACTCATTGGCACTGTAACTGCATCCATCCAGCTTTCTGCTGGTCTTCCTCTTCTTTTCTCTCTTTTCCCCAACGTTAAGAACCTTCTCCAGAGAGCCAGTAGAATTAAAGCAAAATGCAAAAAAAGCATATTCTAGTGGAATGAAAACCTTAGGAAAAGATTTAAAAGATCTTTGCTAGCTGCTGGAAGAACATTAAAGAAAGTGCCAAGGAAGGCCTGCCATGATGAGGATCTTACATGCCATTTCTTCTGCAACCATCCATCTATGGCAAATGGAAGAGGTACTCAGAGTCACATTTTTATTGAAGACTAGCTGTACCCGGCCACGTGTTGCTGTGGTTCTCGTTCCCTCAGCTAACAGATGGCGCTGTTTTTCAAAACAAGCATGTTTTAACCTGTCACAGGTATGACATCTATATAATAGTAGGTATATAAAAACACACGCATATTTGAATGCAAAGTTGTGTCAAAATTTCAAAGCAATCGGTGAAGAACTTTTGGAGATTTAAGATTTTGAACAAACGAACATTTACATTTTTATTTATATAGATAGTTCAGCTGTAGAACTTGCTGCCATTATATGGTGATGGCAATCAATTTAGATGGTTTTACAAAGGGACTGGATCCATTCATGTAGGACCAGGCTCTAGGTGCCTATTCATTTTGATAGCTGCTTACTAACACTGGAAACACAAGAAGCATGTCTTGAGTGCCAGCTGTTAGGACCAACAGCAGTGGCATGTTGTCACCATCCTGTCCATGTTTGTGAATTACCTAGAGTAGTGGCCAAAACTGTGGAAACCTTTTGGGAAAAGTGTATTTTTGAGGTTTGATGGCTAATAACACCACTTTTTTGGGGGAGTAGTACCATAAAATTATATATCAATGGAAAGATAATTTAATCAAGAATGTAATGCAACAAAGTTTGTTCAATTATATGTACTGTATTCTATGAAAAGTTATAGCCAAATAACCAGAAAAAGAAGCACAACTTGCGTAGGTTGATATCAGGTAGCTTTCCTTCATCTGATTGTAGCCAATGAGCATGAGTGTTTAGAGAGCCAATCAGGTGTCACAGTAGGATTCGGTTATTGATGTCATGTATTGAAGCTGAGAGGAGGACATTTGTCAGTGTGGTATGTGATCGCTATCAAGTTGGTTGGGTTTTTTGTGTTCTTTCATTTAGTGAGCTTGTAAAACGTAATAAAATTAAAGTAAAGAGTTGACTGGTTGCCCAGATAGCGATGTAAAATAGTATTATTAAGTGAACAAGACTACAGTTATAAAGAAATTAGAAGAAAAATTGGTGGAAACTTAACCAAAGGTGGCATTTCTACAGTACACTTTTCCCAAAAGGTTTCCACAATTTTGGCCACTACTGTAAATGCATCCTATTGGCTACTATATTAGAAAACTGGATTGGATTGACTATTGTTCCAATGCAGGACTTTATTACTGATCTTAAGAAAAGACATATATGAGATCAAGTCGAAGACATGATGTGGGCATAGGCATCCACTACTGACTACAACGAAATAAAAATGATGATGCTGGTCTTCCATACTTGTGTCCCTGTATCAGTACATTAGCCATGGGCTTTGCATCATCACTTGCCATACCCCATCCCATGCATGGAGGCAATGGCATCATAATGTCGGTTCCAGTAAATAGATTTAGAACTGTAATTTGGGTGGTCTTCAGTTTACAAACTATCATCAAAGTCAACTCTTTAAAGCAAAACTAAACAAACCTTTTAAGGCTAGAGGCCATTCATAAAAAAAGAGGATGAAAGATGGGCAGGACAATAAGTACAATAGCTATGTTATCACTACCAAAGGCTTAATACATCTTCATTCATTTCTTTTTAATTCTCTTCCCCCTCAAAATCAACAGACCAAGAAGCATCGTGTTTCTGAAAGGCAAAACATAGCAGTATAATCTTGGTTGTTTTTTTAAATGGACAATATGTGGCCCACAGCTTGTGATGCCCACCTCTGTTATGTGTAGTGCCATATTGTTGCATAAAATAAAAGTTACAAGGACCTAGATTTGAGGGAAATGGGCTCCTATTAAAATTTGGAAATCAGTCTTAGACATGATTCACAGGAGCCTTCTCAGATTCTTAAGTTACAATCTTGGGGTCCTCTGGGTTTGCAAGCACCAAGTCAAAGTCAACTTCATGTCAAAAACATGCAAGGGGAAAAAATTATTCAGCTAAGAGATTTGCAAAGTGAAGTCATCTTACTCTGACTGACAATATGATGTACTGTAACTGTCCTCTTACAGTCTGGAAAAAGTGATTTATTTTACTCATGTGATTATATATTAGCCATCATTGACTGAATTCAATCAGCATGTAGGATGTGCCTACTAGTTCACTCCCTATTTTCCCAGAGTTAGATGCTATTTATAAAAAAGAGGATAAAGCCAATAGTGCTTGAAATAAACAACAGTGATGCCAGAAGGACATATACCTGCAATGATTCACAAACACACACTGCGTACTTGCATCCTGATATGGGACCCCAAATGTCAGACTTATTCTACCCCTATTCTCCATCCCACTGGGAGCACGAGTATGAGATCAAGAGAAAAGGAAACACAGAAGCATCTGAAAGCTCTCTACATGGGGCTTCCCTTGAGGAGCACCCGGAGGCTCCAGCTGGTCCAAAATGCGGCCGCGCGGGCGGTGTTGGGGGGGACTCGGCGTTCCCGCGACACGCCGCTGCTGCGCGAGCTGCATTGGCTACCTGTGGCCTTCCGGGTGCGCTTCAAGGTGTTGACTATCATCTTTAAAGCGCTCCATGGCATCGGACCTAGATACCTTCGAGACCGCCTTCTGCCGCAGATTACCTCCCATCGACCTGTACGCTCCCACAGGGTGGGTCTCCTCAGGGTGCCGTCGGCCAGGCAGTGCCGGCTGGCGACCCCGAGGGGGAGGGCCTTCTNATTCCAGCTTGCAGGACTGGCCTAGGGCAACTTTTAGAGGGGTTTTAATTATATTTTAAATTTGACAAATATTTAAATATTCCTTTTAATTAATTTTAAACTTGTATTGTTATATATGTATTTTAATTGATTGTCAGCCGCCCTGAGTCCTACGGGAGAAGGGCGGGATATAAATCCAAATATAAATAAATAAAATAAATAAGATGAAAAGAAGGAAGAAAACTTTTGTTTTTAAAGATGAGGGACAGAAATATTATGGCACTTAGTTGGTTTTCTTTCTTTGTGTTTGGTTATTTTTGCATGATGCTGTGAACCATCCAAAGTTATATAAGTTATCTTACAAATAAATAGATGTCTGGAATTGCTAGGAATATCCTTTTCTTTTTCTTCTGATTCCCACTTTTTTCCTCTTCATGACTTTTCACTTTCTCCCATCTTCAGGTAAGGAAACTTCAGAGAACTGTTTCTAACAATTTTAATGGTTCTTCTGTTAAGGCCACAGTCAAGAGGTCCTTGATTGTAGACCTACCGCTCTGTGTATCCTCGGAGCATGGCATTTCTCCAGTTGAATTATGTTTCACACTAGAATGAGACAGAACTGTATACTACTTGGAATTTTTTTTGTAAAAATAATAAAAGTGGGATACAAATAAATAAATAATAGGATGGATGACACAACTGGAGAGAGGCAGTTCCAAAGTTCCCTCGGCCATGATCCATGTAGGTATTCATAGATGCTAATCAGCACCTTGAATTGCACCCAGAACCTGACAGGTAACCAGTATAGCTTGAGGAGCAGTGTTGTCACTTGGGAAAACCAAAGTGCACTATTTTCATGGCTACATTCTGATTCTATACTAATGTAGTGTAAACTTCAGAGTGATCTTCAAGAGAAATTCCATGCACAACACATTGTAATAGTCCAAATGCAAGGTGACTAAGGCGCAAATCATTTTGAGAAACAGCTACTGATCCAGGAAGAGGTATAACGGGTGGACAAGCTACAGCTGTGCATCACCTTAGCTACTGTTTACACCAGATTGTATCTGAGTTATTTCTTTGGTTTATCAACCCATGAATGCTAGCTGACAAATTTATAATCTTCAAGTAGTGTACAATTCTATCTAGTTACATGAAATTTAAAGGATATTTTAGTCAACAAAGCCCTGATCGGTTTTCTTGTGTGAATGATATTCAATAATGCGTAAGATTATTAGTGCTGTTAAAGGAGATTAGAATAACTACTAGAGTTAGGGAGAAATACTAACATAACATAAATTACCTTACTGGGAAAGAGAAAAGAACACAAGAGAACAAAGCTCATTTCTGTCAAAAGTGTATCTATGATACATATATTTGCGTATACATATACTCCTGAACAGAGGTTAGAGTTCATTTTGCACTGAGTGGTTTTGTTATGCTAGAATTTTGTGCTGGGCGCCATTGGATTAGCCTAACAATTGGATATTCCTTTTGAAAATGAATACCATTTATGCTCATGAGGACTAAAAGACTAAGAGTACAGCAAAGTGGAGGCCTCAATTTATCCAAAGGTCAAGGATTATTATTAGCAGACAGTCTGGTAATGCTACCTCATGCCAACTAGATACTAGAAAAGGGAAGTATGGAAAAATGCAAATTTCTCTCAAAAGCTGCCAAATGCAACAATTTCAATCTTTCTTTGAGAAGAAGAAGACTGGACAGCCATTTGTCTGAAATGGTATAGGGTTTCCTGCCTGAGCAGGGGGTTGGACTAAATGACCTCCAAGATCCCTTCCAACTTGATGATGATGATGATGATGCATTTTTTCAAAACCTTGCAGAGCACTTTTCACATAGAAGATTGCAACTTTGCCCATTGCAAAGAGCTAACTAGCGTGACACAGCAAGTAGCAACAAATGGAGTCCTCTTGTGTCCATGCAACACCCATTTGGGTCTCAAATGTCCATACTATTGGGGCAAATATATATACAAAACAAAATATAAGGAAACAACAACACAAAAATCCCTGAACCTTAGCAATTGTTGCAGGCTTTTTATAAAGTGTACACTGGATATATGTATACTTAGAGTACATTGGAGAAATTTCCATTAAAAAGGCATAACAAGAAAGTTATAAATGTATCAGTGATATTTACACTGAAATATAGATATTAAGGAAAGAACATAATAACTCTGTATAAGAGAGAGATAATCAAAAATAATAAATGGATGTGGAATCTCTGGTGAACTTGTTTTATTTACAAAATCCATAATGTTATAAACTAGAAAAGGGCCAGGTAGATATAAACACTAATATCTCTAGCAGCCCTACTCATATGATAAAAGTTTCACCTGCACAATGAATTCAATGTCATATAATGACATCTCAAAGAGTCCCAGGATTTTGATTTGTGAAGCTGCCAATCATACTTTGATTCTCTTTTTATAAGATTTTCCGATTAAGATGTCTTAGTTGGTAACATGGTAAACATGTCGGTTGGGGACAGATTTAAATTTGAGTGTAAATTACACTTTAATTTGGAATTGTTGAAATAATTTGGATTGTAGCCATGGAATAAAATGGTACACACAAAGACACCCCACACAGTCACTTTGATCAGGATTTTTCCCCCCCTCCAAATATCACTATCAGCATGAGCTGAATAGTGGAGGCTTAAATCCCAATTGCCATTCAGTATAATCATATAATATTTGTTTACAAATAAACTTGGCAGAATGCCAATAAATCTCTTTACACTCATTTTTCACCCTCTTAACTCTGAAAACTACGCATTCATTATCCTTTTAAATTCTAGTAAGTCAGACTGAGAGTAGATATCTGGGTTCAAATTCCAAATCAGGAAACCTATTAGATATATATTTGAGCCAACTTGATGGTACTAGTGCAGGGGTGTCCAAGCTTGGCAGCTTTTAAGACTTGTGGACTTCATGGCTGGCTGAGGAATTCTGGGAGTGAAGTCCACAAATCCACAAGTTGAAGTATATAAATCCACAAGTCCGCAAGTTTTAAAGTTGGCAGGTTTGGAGAACCCATTCTAGTGGTTGCCAGTTAGTGGGGTAGGCAACCTTGGCTCTTTTATGACTCATGGACTTCAACTCCCAGAATTCCTGAGCCAGCATGGCTGGCTCAAGAATTCTGAGAGTTGAAGTCCACGAGTCATAAAAGAGGCAAGGTTGCCTACCGCTGGATACTATTGTAAACTGGGTCTTGTGGCAACTGTTCCATCATCTTTGTCTACTACTTTTTGTCTGTAACAGTATAGGACTCCTATATATACTGGCAGATGTTCTCATGCTTCCAGTTCATCCATTTCCCCATTTCCAGGAAATTCTTACCTATCACAGTTTCCCTCTTCCCGGGCCTCAGCCACTCAGCTTTCTCACTTATCTTTACCATAAAGTGACCAAAAGGAGGCATACAAATGATTTATTTTATTTACTTTTGCATGGTGCGGGGCAAGGGGACATTTCCTACTTCAGAATCTGAGGCAGCTCTACACAGGGCAGAGATTGGGTAAACAATTTGTTCTGATCATTTTGAAGATGGTGCCAGAACTACCACCTCACTCCTGCACTCCACCATCGTCCAGTGCCAGTCTGCCACGAACCCTGGGGAGAAGGTGAGAGAGGGGAAAAATGAAAGTTAAGAAAGCAAAAGTGAATCTCTGAGCTGGTGTTTCAAGGTCGATCTACTATGAGAAGAATGCAGCTGCAAGCCAGCCTACCGTCAGAATGACCGTTTCAAAAACATTTTCTCGGAAATTGATTGGATGATGGGGGCCCAGCAAGGGGAAGTGCCTGAGTGAAAAGTTTTCACTCGGGGGATTTGGTGCACGAGTTTCAGTTCTGGCTTTGCTTAACTTTATTTCACTTGACCTTTAGTAAACTATACCTTTCTCAACAAATGGAGTCAAGGATCATTCTTGCTTAATAGATTCAAGTTGAGGCAGGACTAGCAGATGGTACAAACGTAATCATGGAGCAGTGGTGTTTTGGGAACTTTTGGGGGAATGCAGTGGTGGGTTTCAAATAATTTAACAACCGGTTCTCTGCCTTGCCTTCCCTCCACCTTGGTTGGGGTGGGCTGCTCGGGGGGTTGCTGAGGTGGGGGCAGGAGGTCCCAGCAGGGTGGGAGCAGGAGCTCCTGGTTGCAGAATTGCTGGAGGTCCCAGCTGGGGAGGCAGGAGGGTATGGTGGGGAGGCTGCAGGAGTCTTGGAATGGGCTGAGTGAAGGAGGGTGGGGGGGGTCAGCAGGTCCCAGCTGGGGAAGATGAGGGGGTCCGGCTAGGGGAGCGGGAGTACTGGGATCCCTCCACAGGGGAAAGCCATGCCCCCACCAGCCGAGTCTCTCATCCATACCATGGCCATGTAGGATTGCGTAGAAGGGGAGCCAGACAGGGGGCTTAGATGGGGAATGGCCAGAAGGGGGAGAATCAGAACAGCTGCCATCTCCCTTCCACAGCACAGCCTCATCGGCGCAGGGGGAGATGGCCCTGGGATGGCCAGAAGTAGGCCCTCACCCGGCCTGGGCCTCGTCCGCTCAGAGGCTCTGATGGGGGCAGTGGAAGCTCCTCTCTGAGCCCCTCGACTGGCCAGCCATGCAGGGAAGCAGGAGGCGGTGATCTCTGCATCACCAGGCCTGGCTGGCAGCAGCTCTGAAAGTGAAGCTGTGCCACCCATCCTCACACTGGTGGGGGTGGCAGTGGGGGAAAGGTGGGCTCTGGCACACACACACCCATCACTGCTACCACTCTACATCATCCCACATGCATCCTTGGCCCCTCACCACTGCCATCCCAGCAGATGCTGCACTTTGGAAGGGAGACGTCATGCTGCTGGCTGGACCTGGCAATGCCCCACGTGTTGCCCAGGTGCCACAGTGCACCATCTGCCAGCCATGCAGGGAAGCAGGAGGAGGAGGAGGCAGCAATCCCTGCATCGCCAGGCCCAGCCAGCAGCATGCCATCTCCCTTCCGCAGCACAGCATCTACCGGGACCCCACCAGCCGCCACCCCCACCAGCATGAGGATGGATGGCACAGCTTCGCTTCCAGAGCTGCTGCCAGCCAGGCCAGGTGATGCAGGGATCTCTGCCACCATTGACCCCTGCTTCCCTGCAGGTCAAGGAGCTTGGAGCAGCAGCAGCAGCAGCCACCCCTATCAGAGCTGCCGAGCAGACGGGGCCCAGGCCGGGTGAGGGCTCCCTTCCAGCCGTCCTGGGCCATCTCTGCCCACGCCGATGGGGCTCTGTGGCCAGTTCACCATGATGCAGAACAGTGCCTCTTATGTTTTTGATTACAAGTGGTACCTTCCTTGACCACACATTCTCCCTGAAAGCTATAAGTTCTAACACTGGACATAGGCAGTTGCAGAAAAAATAATAAGTCGCCATTTGATACCTGCCTTCTTACTATGGAACCAAAGTTAGAGGGCGGGTGGCTGAAGAGAGGGACGGTCGGGGTTCTGCCTGCTTTATTATGGAGCAGGCTATTAACAGGCAGCCCACTCCATTTCGTTAAAAAAACTATTATTTTTATTTTTAATGAAATGGAGTGGGCTGCCTGTTAATAGCCTACTGTGTAATAAAGCAGGCAGAACTGCAACCGTCCTTCTCTTCAACCAGCCAGCTGCTAACTCGCCAAGGTCTCACATGGCCGGATGCATCCCAGCACGGCTGGTTTCCCTCCCCCCCTCCATCCCCGTCTTGCATGCTCTCCTTTTCCCAGACATGACTCATTGCAGTGCCTCCTCAGCTATCGGCCGGCCGGCCAGCCAGCTCAGAGGTGGCTTCTCTGAACTGCTGGCAGCAGGCGAGGTGGAGGCTGCTTTTCGTTTTCTCCTTCGAATGGCTTTGGCAGATCCCCCCTCACCTGCCCACCCACCCTCTTCCCTTTCACTCCCCTTCCGAGCCCTCTTTGCAGCTCTACCCACACAGCCACCAAAGCAGCAGTTAGTGTGCCAGAGCTGGAAAGCATTTCTCCGCCGATGCAGAATTGGAGATCTTGTCCTACCCACCACCGCTAAGATGCCCTCGCTTCCCAAACCATTTCTTTTCTAACCTTCTTTCCAGCTCCTCCATCACTTCCTCCACTGCCATGTGCAGTCCCAGAAACAAAAGTTTGTGGGATTAAAAAAAAAAAGTTCAATCAATCAATTCGAACTGCTTGCAGAATGAAAAAGATCTCACGAAGTTTGAATTGATTGATTGAACTTTTTTTTAGTCCCATAAACTTTTTTTGTTTGTGGGACTGCTCACGGTGTTGGAGGAAGTGATGGAGGACCGTGTTGGAGCTGGAAAGAAGGTGTTGCATGGGTCTGATTGGGGGCAGGAGGGGGTGGCATTTCTGCCACGCATCAACTAGTTCTCAGAACTCAAAAGAAATTAGCTACCGGATCTACCGAACCAGTGCGAACCGGCTGAATCCCACCACTGGGGGAAATGGAAATTGTGATCTTCTGGAAGTGTCCACTTACAGGTATCATAAAATATTAGATACCATTCATTATACCAGTCAGAACCTTGTTTCTAGATTTTTTCTGAAAGAAAGGCTATACATTTTTCAGTATTCTTGGGTTTTGAATTCAGATTGGATATTTTATTTTCATCAAAAATTCAAATTATTTAATATTTTCCCCTCAGATTCTTTGTTTATCTGAGGATTTTCTCTTTCTCTCTCTCTCTCTCTCCAGCTCAACATGAAATTTGATTGATTGATTACGAGTTATCAAGTCAGTGATGACACTTAGTGTCCATATAGATAGATTTTATCCAGAAGAATTGGTTCCCAGCCTGGTCCCTCAGATCTTTCTATTCTCACTTTGGTACTGGTCATTATCCTCTTCTATTTCTTTCCACCTTTCACAGCATTATAGATTTTTTTTAGATACCTCAGTCTTGATATAATGTGTACAAACTATGGTAATGTGATCCTGGCCATTTGTGCTTTGAGGAAGAACTCTAGATTGATTTGCTTGATGTTTCATGTGCTTATTTTCTTCACTGTCCATGGCATTTTCAGTAGTTTTCTCCAACATCTAAATTCAAAAATGTCAATTCTCTTTCTGTCCTGCTTCTTCAAAGTCTAACCTTCATAGAGAAAACCATTGTCTACACAATTGTTTCTAGGCATACAGTACATTCTTTCCTGCTTCTATCTTTCCAAAGCATTTATGGTTATTATATCAAGTGCTAGTCTACAGCATATTTTTTGACAATTGATCACTTTACTGTTGATAGTTAATCTTAAAAGGCAGAAACAATCCATCACTTCAGTATATTCATTGTCAGTTCTAGGCCTAGTTGTTGAACCTTTATATTTAATCTTAGTTCCATTTTGTTCACTTCATTCCTTGTCTTTCATTACTAGAGCTTCTCATTTTTTTGTTTTCAGCTTTCAATAATGAAATTAAAGAATTTCAAATGCACAAAAAGCAACTAGCAATTTTGGTAATTTGTTAAAGTATAACTGTTTTTACAAAGTTCCATGCACATACAATACAGTATGCAATATTTGTACGCATACAAAATGTTGAAGTATATTTAATCTGTTTAAATGAACGAGTGTAACAAAAACATGAAGTGAAAATGCATAGTTCTGTTTTGATCAGCTGTCTGAAAAGATTAAGGTATCACAAATAACATGGTTTAACATCAGCCAGCCTTAATATTATCTATAATTTTAAATATTGATGGATTGATGCCATGGGTATATTTTTGCCTATCCGCAACAAAGTCTCAGCAAATTCTTGTACCTGTTTTATTTTTTTCTCTCACGGCTCAATAAAAAGTGGAGGAGCACAGCTGTAGAAAGCAGTGGCTAGCATTTTTTATGGGAGAAATTTATGGAGTAATGTGTCTACTTTTAGCATGACTATTGTTAAACCTGGGGATCAAGCCAAGTGACACCAAGTATATTGCTTTATCAATTGGATTCGTTCAAGAGAAAAATGCTGATTATGCCATGTCTCTCCCCTGGGTGAAGAAACACTGCTTTGCTACTTGAATGGTCGATACATAAAAGTCAAATTCATTATAATTTGTAGCTTTTTTTTTCTTGAAGAAGAACATAGTCCTCAGTACATCAATATCAACTCTTGAATCCACATAGAATAGAGAAGGTGCAGCAGCGTAATTCAATCTCTTTACACTTAATGCGGTCAGGAAGGGAGAATGAAAACAGCCTCTTGTAAAATGATGGGGAAACCAGGATGCAATCATTCTGATGGAGCTGTGCAAAGGAGTCATTTTACACCATTTGTTACCAGGGCAACAAATATAGTGAATCCCATACATCTAACAGGTGACATTTTAGCTAAGAAATTGCTTCTTTGGATTTTTTTTTTTCCTCCGCCCGTCTATGAAAAAACAATGTTACCAGCATTTTCACTTGTCATCTGCTATAGGGCAACACATTCCCGTTGACAGGCCTATAATGGAAAAATAGAGCACTTAAATAGGATGGCAGTCTAACTTTTGAGATACATGCTAATCTGTTTTTTTTTAAAAAAAAAAGACTTCAAGACATTTTTGAACACTCTGGAGTTTCAAGTCACTGGAACTTTGTGTGTGGTGTACTTGGATGAGCTGACAATGGATTCTCCATTCTGATTTAGTTCCACTGATTCTTGATCCCATCCCATGCTTTGATAATGGACATAGGCCAGCAGTTATAACAGGTCAAATGAAGAGTTTAATTCAAATAAGGTGATCACAGAAATACCTGACTCTTTTTGGCAAGGATTTTATACATATTGTGTTCCTAGAGTGACTAATACCGTATATCCTATTCCTTCTCAAAAACAAGAAATGCATATGGGACAGGTGAATGAATGGATATCAGCATAGCTCCTTGGTGGTAATAGTCTAACTGTATACTTTGCCTAATGGCAGGACTGGCAGAAAGGAAGGGGGGAGGGGAGGGAAGGGGAGGGGAGGAGAGGAGAGGGAAGGGGAGGAGGGGAGGGGAAGAGAGGAGAGGGAGAGAGAGAGGGAAAGGGAAAGAAAAGGAAAAGGAAAGGCTTATAAAAGAGAAAATATATGAATCAGAAGGCATAAAGTAAATTACATCAGGCAAGAAATGAAAAAAATGAAATGAAATAAAAAAAAAAACCTTCAACCATAATACATACACATAAGGTGACCAACCATCCTCCTTTATGGAGGACAGTCCTCCTTTTGTGAGTTCTATCCTCCCTCGAAAAGTGTCCTCCTACATGTTCTCCTTTTCGATATTTGAAGACTAATCTGCAGGGCTTTTTTTTCTCATAGAACGCTCAGAACGGCGTTCCGGCACCTTTTTTGATGGTTTTTTTTCAACTTTTGCATGAGCTGTGCTACTCCCCCTATTGGCTTTCGAAAGCCAATAGGAATTGCTGATGAGCGTGCCAAAACACCCGGCTGGCAAACTTTGCACATGTAAGTTGTCTGCAGCGAAGGCGAATTGGCAGGAACTTTGCACCCCTCCCTGCTACCCAACTACACCATCTCCTAGTTAGTCCTGAAGATACCTGGAGGAGACTGGACCGACGATGCCACGGTAACTTTCTCTTGATCTTTGGCCCTGCTAGAGCAATAATGGCTGCGGGCGCAAGAGGCAGGGGCGGCGGGGCTACTGTGGGTGGGGATGTGAGGGGCAGCGGTGGCCAGCTGCCCCCCGTGGTGTGGGAGCCGCTGGGCCTGCTCTACACGGGGCTGCACAGGGTGGGCGGTGGTGCTGGCGGGGCGGCTGCAGGTGTGGTCTGTCGATGGCGGGCTGCCCCCTGGGGCTGGAGCCGGCGCAGCTGGTGCTTTGGGAGCCACGGGGCCCGCTCTACACAGTGGGGCAGCAGTGCTGGTGGGGTGGCTGCGGGCGGGGGTGCGGCATGTAAGCATAATTACAATATAAAATGTTATTGTTACAAATGTTTTTTATTATGCATTTATCATATTATAGTGTATTCTGTATTATTGTTGCAATGAATAAAATGTTTCTTTTATTTACGATATTTTTTTCTTCAATTTATTTGTGTCCTCCTTTTCATTGTAAAAAAGTTGGTCACCTTAATACACATATACACATCAAAACTGTACCTGTCATATTGAGGCAGAATATTGGGATCCATCAGGATTAGTTACTGAACGTGAGGTGTGTGGCAATGCCATGAGCGTGATGTGGAGTACTAGAGAAAGGAGAGCAAAATACAGGTCAGAGACAAAAGAAGTTATCTACTTCAGTGGCAAGGTACATAAATGGAATTAAATTGAAGTACTCTACAATAAGAAATGCAGTTGAGGGTGAATTAAGTGCTTAAACCAAAGATTTAATTGGAAGGCATTGTGAAATATGCCTTGGTGAAGTTCCAGCTGATGATCTTTTTCTTTCCCTCTTTGTTCTTGATGATGTGTAAACGGGTGACCATCTCACCAGAAGTCATCACTTTTGAAAGAATGTCTATTCTGAGTTATTACACAAAGCCGTAGAAGTATGTCTTCTGCAAGCATTGTACTTAAGTTCAGTTATGAGTTGATCTGTTTGTTTGCCTCTTTATTTAGAGTACGTGTAATCCAATTTTTATTCTCAGATCAAGCCCCAAAGTGAGAAAAGAACACACACACATGCAAGCACACAAAATGTGTGTGTGTGTGAAAAGAACTACAAATATATCGTTTAAAATTATGATAATTCAAAATAGAAGTCCCCAACTAGAAAGTGCAGTAGCAGATTCTGGCATATGTGGCAGCTCTGTTGGGGTCTTGATTCCCAAGGAAATCCAAAATGCAGAATAATTCTGGCAGATATCCAAGGCCAAAACTGAATGAGCTGTCTATGTCTTCATAAATACCTTGAACTGCTTATATATCCTTTTACCAATGTTATTGTTGTATGAAAAAAGACAAGTTACAAAAGGATATGTATCTTTTATACCAAAGGAAAAGTCACATGAGAGAGCAATGTTATGTAACTAAGTTAGTCACAGAAAAACAAAAACCATTTACTTACGAATAAAAAGTGAAAGTAAAATTACACCAAGGCAGCAGTTTATACAGCTCTTCAAAACAGCTCTTTAGAGCAGGGGTGTCAAACTGCCGGCCCAAGGGCCGGACGCGTCATTCGGAAGCCGCGGTCACCCCATTGCCGGCAATGGCAAAACCGTCCCGATATGTTGCGCGACGTCACGTGACGTTGCGAGGTTGACATGTCTGCTCTAGAGCATAGGAGAGTGGCTGCTGTTTCTGTGAAGCAGTCATCTGCAAGTACAGGTAGGTTTTCATTTAGTGACCATTCAAAATTACAATGCCACTGACAAAAGTGACTTATGACCATTTTTTCACTCTTACAACCATTGCAGCATCCCCATGGTTACATGATCAAAATACAAATGGCTGGCAACCGAACTCATATTTACGAAGTTGAAATATCTCAGGATCACGTGACCATCTTCTGCCATCTTCTGACAAGCAAAATTAATGGGGAAACCAGATTCACTTAACAACAGTGTTATTGATTTAACAACTGCAGGGATTCACATAACAGTTGTGACAAGATTAGGGCAAAACTCACTTAACAAATGTCTCACTTAGCAACATAAATGTTGGGCTCAATTGTGGTCATAAATCAAGGACTATCTATGCAATGTAATTGTCTGAAGGGAGGAACTCTTCACTGGTACACACGGACACACACACAAAGCCTTCCATAACAGCTTGCCCCAGAAGACAAGGATAACCAAAGAAGTCATCAAGAACCTTAGCTCAGTGGTGGGATTCAAATATGTGAACAACCGGTTCTCTGTGTGAATGCTGCTTCCAGAAGTCCATTCTGGGCCTGGGCAACAAAAAATTAACTACCGGTTCTGCTGAACCGGTGCGAACTAGCTGAATCCCACCACTGCCTTAGCTGCAGAGCACAATCAAAGAAACAAGATTCATTTGTTTTTTTCTTAAATCAATTGCAGAGGTTAGAGGACTTGGGAAAACACTATTCTTGGGAATAGTGAGGGGAACCCACTAGACTTCCTTTATTAGTAAAAATCATTAAAGCAGTATCTTTTTACATTTTTGCATCTCTTTTTTCACATAGTGTTTGCATGACAGATCAATAGTCCATTCATCTGCGAAACCTACAGTGTGGTCTCCCATCTGCTGACTGTTTTTGTTTATACTCATTTTTCTTTCTCTTTCAGTTAATCAGCTAATCAGCTAATCTCTTACAGAAGTAACGATCATTGCTCATATGGTAGCGTGGCTCAAAGTTGTATTGCTTTAAATGGGATGATCTCATCATCATCCCCCTTCCTTCCCTTACGTTTAAGTTGTGGTCAGAAAGTTATAAATAATTAGAAACACAAAGAAAACAATTGTGTGAAATGTCACACAGGTGCAAAAAAAAATTGGCAGAAGCAGCTGGATTCCTACTTCTCTTCTCTTTCTCAGTGAAATCAAGGGAGATGTTGTATTGCCTGACATGACAAAATATTGAAATTATATCTTGGACCACAAGCCAAGTAGAAACCTCCTTATCTTTTTATTATTTTATTGGTATTTAATTGACTAAAAAACCCTCTTGTGGTCAGTGCTATCTTGCATTTGATTTTTCATGGATATGAAATCAAGGACAGAGAAAATAAATTATTCCTGCTCCTTCTCCTCCTTCTCCTCCTACTCAGTATGATCCAACAAGTTTTGCTAAATTTGTCCCAGTTCCCAAACTAAATAAAAATAAAATTGAGTTTCTTCCCACTTTAAAAGCTCTTTACCATTATATGTAAATCATTTTTGAAGTTAAACTCCTTAGTGAGGAATGTGAACTGTAAGTCTGAAGAATTGAACCAAAGATTTAATACCTTAAATTTAAAAAAGTGGCAGAGAGAGACTCATGATTGAATCACACGAAACAATAACCACTTAGCTAGAAAATTCAGATAATAACTTAAAACTAATGTGATGAGTATGTTGAAAGTAATATTCAAGCTAAAGTGAGGTCTACAGGATCTTTATTGTGCAAATAATTTCTGTTCTTACACTATTGAGATCATCTTATAGCTGATCAGCCTATAGCCACTTTCATTGGGAAATATAAATGTGAGGATATCATTGCAGCTGAAATATAAACTTGAAGTTAAAGCTGCATGCTGTGTGGGTTTCCTTTCGCATTTCACTTAGAAATTTTAGACATATTGTGTCAGATTTCTGAGATCTACAATATTGGACCATCAGTGAGTAGAATTCCAATGTATTCACATGCAATGCCTTACAAGTGAGTGAATACTCTGGTGGAAGATAACTCTGTCTAGTCCTACCTTTGTTTTTCTCTTTGCCCACACCAAAATCAAGGGGGATGTTAAAGAACTTTCCTTCACAGGCCATCATAAAAATCTTGCTCTTCTTCCTTCTTCTGCCAACTCTTCCCGGCAGGCCAGTAAAAATATGTGCACACCAATTTTTATGGGCTTATTTCAAACTCCGGTCTAACTCTGTATGAAGAGTATGTCTCTTCCATCCCCTGTCCTCCTACATTATACCACATGATTCATTATATTTGAAGAAGAATGGTAAATCCTACCAGCTGAAGCTCTTCCATTCTCCTGGATACTCTATTATTTCAAACTACCTGTGAGTTCCAGTTGAGTCCCTAATGGTTCTCCTATTTGCCTACATACTGTTATTACTTAACTCTGCATGCTGAAAAATTACTTGGGCCACATCACCACAAATATAAAAGATGTTAGATAAAACTAAAATCCATTGTACAATGGAAGAACTTGTACAATAAAGTGCTTTTCTTAAGAATAAGTCTCCCCCCATTTACAGATTCACAATAACTGAGGCCCACGTTACAATAAAATGATTTCTATTACATTCACACTGAGCATAGATTTATCTGTAGAAAGGCTGTGGCCACTTTTGTGCTACATCTGCTGATGTACAAATGCTGAAGGGATAAAAGCCGTTATCATGGCCAATTTAAAAGGGGTAAGTAAATTATGTCTGTGAATCGGGAAGTGCATCTTAAAACTTCCATTTTAGACAAGCCCTTGTCTCAGGCAAATGAAGGGATGGATTCACCTTTGCATGATTTTTCACTAAAATGAGTGAAAATAATAAATGAGCTGAAGCACAATATAAGAATACTTGGCTGCAAAGGCAGCCATTTATATTCATCCCACATTGTTTAATGAGGAGCTCAACAAGTAGATAAATCTGGAAGATGTTTGTGGACCCAGTTCTGAATTTTTCAGTTTTCATTTAATACTGTATGCAGAACATGTGTTTTGATTCTTTCGGTGATTTCAGGCAATGATGCCCATTGTACATGGTATTCTTTCTAAATGGTCCCTTTATAGTAAATCAATCCATCTCTGGACCTTGTTGTTTTATGTGTTTTCAATTCAATCAACAGTTAAACTACTTACATATAAATCACTAACTACTCTATTAGAAGAAAAGAAAGTACCAAAACTGGAAATCTGCCAGGTTACTCCAATTTTGGATATTCTATTTTGTAAAATAATTCTGTTATCAACATAATCCTATAATAGTGTTGTAGTTCTGGTGACTATGTTTGAAATAGAATGTGAAGATATTATTACTTTAACATGTGTATTAAGGTTGTGCGATGCTTCAGATTTGAATGGTAAAAAACACTTCAGAGAACGCAAAGGACAGCAAGATGATTCCAGCAAAAGGTATATTTGTTTTAAGGAGTTGCCAACAAATCTTCCTAAGCAGCCCATGCATTTCAAAGTACCTTTTCTCCTTTACATCTGAGCTGCTTTACAGCCCTAATAAATGTATTATTAATTCTTTAATTCTCATATGACTGAAGAAGAAACAATAGAAGAGGCGATATGTCAGCTATGGTGATAAAAGTTGAGGGCATTTTCACAAGTCACAAAGTTCAGTTGCAATTTTTTTCATAATGCAGTATTATATTAAATTAAAGCTTGGCAACTTTAAGACTTGTACACTTCAATTCCCAGAATTCCTCAGCCATCCATGCTGGCTGAGGAATTCTGGGAGTTGAAGTCCACAAGTCTTTAAATTGCTAAGGTTTGACACCCCTGTATTAAATGGTTGTTTCTATAGAAGAAAGCTATTAGATGTTCTCTGAACATCTAGCAGAAAGGGGCACTGATGACCAGATTAACTTCAGGACCTAAACTGGATCTTCAGAAAAGACCCTGTGTTAATTTGGACTGCATCAGAGGCTTCCTGTTTTCACTTTCCATAGTGAAATTTGGCTCCTATTGACTAGCGAAAGGATAAACAACCCATAGCATGAGAGTGGCCACATGTGATCTCAGCATCTATTTCACACCACTGAAACCTAAATTTTGCTAGATGGATTTCCCACTTTTAATGCACTGGTTTAGCCTTTTTAAATGTTTACCACTCTTCCCCAAATGGCCCTCCAAATTTTAGCCAGTCTGGTTTTTTTCCCATTCTACACTTCCCACTCGAAATATTATTGTCTCATAATTCATGCTTTCTGCTGAAGTCTTTGAGCAAGTCCAGCTCCAAAAAGAGAAAGCTAATCAATTTATTAAAAGATAGGGTGTGCCTTAGATGACATCAGTATCATAAGCCAAGAGCCTAGTTTAGCTTTGTATTCTAGCTTGTAAGATAACAACTAACTAGGAATCCAAATGGGAATATGCTGCTAAATAAGCACATATACAGATTCATTGGTTTGTTCAGCCATTTCCATTAGCAAGAGGAACTTAAAAGGAGCAGTAGTGGATCAGGAATTCCTCTATTTTTTATGATTATATCCAAACTGAGCTAGTGAGTAGTGAAAAATGAACGCAAGGTAAAGCAGCTGCACAATTACTCACAATGGAGCAGTATACCTCAAGTTCTCCTCCTCCTCCTCCTCTCCTTTTCTTTGCCTTTGAATCACCAGCCTTTTTGCCAAGACAAATTGGAAATGGTTTGCCATTGCCTCCTTCCTAGGACTGAGAGGAAATGATTGGTCCAAAATCACTAGCAGGCTTCAATTCTAAGGCAGAACTCACAACTTCCTGATTTCTAATTCAGTGTATTTAACCACTAGGTGAAACTGGGACTTAACTCCACCTATTATTAGAGGGAAAACTTTACAGAAAACCTGAGTAGATGGGAATAAAATATTCAGCTTTACAGAACAATCTCAGGATTAGTTAAAGGAGACTAGAAGCTTTTCAGGTTTCTCTTTAGTTACCTCCATTTGAAGAAAAACACAACACAAGGTTATAATGAACTGAAGATCCACTTACACAAGGAAGCACGTTGACGTATTCAAAAGTTCTATACATGTATTGGAGTATTAGCAGTTCTGACCTATGGCACTAATACAGTAAATGGATAATACTCAAGAGGTTAAAAAGTGTGAGTTGGGAAAAGAAATGCTAAAGAAGACATTATTAGAAACTTGTGTTCAGGGTCAAAAATAAAGTACTGGAGAAGATAGTTAGGGAGTTTGAGCAGAACTTCTTAAAGGCAGTAGGTATTTGTAGTTTCGTAGACCACCAAAATACATATGGAAATTATTTCTGCAACATCTTCAGAGATGTTCACAAGGGAATCTGCCACTTCAGGCACCAGAGAAAATGAAAACATCAAGAGCTGAGACGAAGAAGCTGCACACTTGCTGTAGCAAATCACATTTTCCAAGATCCCTCCTGGTATTTGGGGTGAAATATAGATGTGGAAAAAGATACCATTCTGTATACAAAGCAAATATTACAGCACGATGTAAAGACTATAAAATACTATCTGAAGTTGCTTGTCATCAGATGTTCTTTCTGAATGTAGCCTCCCAAAGGAAGTAAGCTCACACAATCTATCCACAGCCACAATATTTCTGTATCATTAAATATGAAAGGTATATATGATGTTCCACCTGAACATTGTTCCTAAAGCTATTGTTCTCCTAATTCATGTTTTCAACCAAATAGAAAATTGATTGACATTCCACCCCAGTGCTAAGAGGATGCATCTGTGGGTGGTTGAATTCATGTATACTCTGCTTCCAAAAGACATTTTACAAGTAAAGGTAAATAGATTCTAAATGGGAAGGTTTGAATGTGATTTGCATAGACTTTTTAAAAATATACATCATATCAAATAATGGCCACTTAGTTATTTATTTAGGGTAGGATGAGAACATGACAAAGAGAAGTAAGGATACACTTATATGCACAATTAGGAAGCAAAAATTGTCTGCATCTGTAACATCCCTTAAGTTACATGTGCTCCCCGGGTGGTGCTAAATGATTGACAGCAATCAGATGAGGTCATACGGCCCTCCTGAGTCTCACAGCCATGACAAACAGAAGAGGAAAATGGCCACTGTTTTGACTTTTTGACCCACCCAGATATTCCTGACATTAGTGATAGCATCATAGATCTTATGAGTAGAATTCAATTTAAAGTCCAATTCCCACAACACAAGAGGCACAAACCCAGGATTCCGGTTACTACCTTTTTGTTTTTCTGTGCTGAAAATAAACTATGCCTCTTGGTATTTTCATCACTGAAAGCAACACTAAGCAATATCCATTTACTGGGACAAACAAAAGTTGTCTGATGATGGTATTGCTGGCATTGGTGTTGGTGATGTTGAAGATGTTTTGACTTCCTAAAATTCTGCAAATTTAGCTCTTTTCAATAGAGATTATGAGAGAAATTCTCTATAATTGGGTTTGGATGGATAAGACATTGCATGCATATATGTATTGTTTAAAAATAATGCATGAAGCTAGTATCCATAATAGAGGAAATATATTGATCTTCTTCTCCTAAATAATGTTTTACCTCATTTATACGCTGATCTGTGCTTAGGCAATTACTTTGGTTTTAGATTCCAAACAATCTGTAGTGTCTGTATGTTCAGACTGTGAATTAAAAGTTACCGACCTTTCTGATTCAGAAGCAATGGCAGCCATTGCACCAAGACCTTCTATCAGAATATACCTGAGCCCAAACCTGGCTAAATCAACATTTTTTTGCAAGTCATCTGCATCTGATACTGTTCACAAGCCAGTAATAAAAAGTACATAATTATGAATGTAATAAGTTACTGTAATAGGACTGCTTCATTGCACTGTTCCTTTGGTCAGATCATTGTAGTCAATGGGTTATTAGCTTAATAACAATTTTTATTGTCCCTCAAGTGGTGGAGACCTGTGGCCTTTCATCATGACCAATAATCCTGGTTCATAGGAGGTATACCGTGTTTCCCAAAAGTAAGGCCTACCCTGAAAATAAGCCCTAGCTTGATTTTTGGAGGTGGGTCTAAGCCCTACGCCAAAAATAAGCCCTAGTTTTGGGGTGAAGCACACACCTAAAAATCAAGCTAGGGCAGGGGTGGGCCCCGCAATTACCTTGCAACCAGGCCTCTCCTCACTGGCCCATTTCTTCTGCGGCATCTTCTGCAGCCATGACTGCATTTCTCAGCCACAGGCCTTTCTGGAAGAGCACTGCAGCCAAGAACTGAGCTATGGATTCAATCCATAGCTTGGCTCTTCAAGACCTCTGCACCCGAGAACCAAGCTATGGATTGAATCCATAGCTTGGTACTCGGATGCAGAGGCTTCCAGAAAGGCCTGACTGCAAAATGCAGGCCGGAATGCAGCTGCAGAATGAAGCTGCTCCTTCGGCCCTAGAAGAAGTGGACCTGCTGGGTGGGGCTGTTGGTGCCGGAGGTAAGACATCCCCTGAAAATAAGACCTGGTGCCTCTTTTGGAGGCAAAAATAATAATAAGACCCGGTCTTATTTTTGGGGAAACAGATAGTACAATATTTGCCATACCAGGTCATAACCACAATAAGAATAACTAAGCAATTTAGGTTTAACAGCCATTTCTACTGGAATATTGATGCAAAATGTAAGTTTAAAGTAAAACAAAATGATGCTAGAATCAAGTGGACAAGTGGGAAATAAAAGGTAGATATAGGTACAGCCAGTTTGGTGTAGTGATTAAGGCATCATACTAGAAACAGGGATACCATAAATTCTAGCTTTGTCTTAGGCACAAAGACTAAGTGACTTTAGGTCATTTACTTTTTCTCAGCCCTAAGAAAAGGACAATGTCAATCCACTTCCAAAATCTTGTCAAGGAAGTCTCAAAGTCTATTCCAGGAAGTCAGCCCTAGACTGAAGGGGTTCTAGAAGATTTTAAAAAATGAGTTCTAGAGGAATATGAAGCAACCTTTCATCTATTTTTCACTTATGTTCTATCCCTCCGGCCAACTCAGTCTCAACCTTAGAAGCAAGGAGGATTGCAAAGAGTCAAGAATACAACAGAACTGTGGTTGGGAAGCTTCCATAGTTATTGCTATCTTAGCTAGTGTTACATGAAACAAATAAAGCAATGGTTTCCCCCCCCCTCCACCACATACCCATATTGTTCATAACTATCCTGCCTGTAAACTACAGCACTTCAATAGAGCTTTAGCAAAAGACAAACAAAATCAGTTATCAATACTTTATTTCCATTTAGCATCCAATTTTAACTAAAGAATGGGATGGGATCAAAAGACAGCCAGGCCACAGATTCAAGGATCAATCACAGGAATGGAAATAGCATGAGGTATTTCCAGGTAGTATGAACCTGGAATAATGAAGGTGGAAAAGAGTGAAAGCTGGAATAATAAGAGCCACTTCTAATGGCTCTCCAGCTTTTTTTGATGAGGCACAAATTTACCTGCTGTTTGTGGAATTTTGCAATCTTCTTGTATATTGCTTTCAGCTTTCTAAGGTAAAAACAGGATAGTCTTTCTCCTCTGCAACTATAGAGTTGAAGTACTATGGAGGACACTGATAGACAGAGTTGCTTTTTTTTTTGTGGAGTTGATGCCATTTAGCAAACCCTGCAGGCATAAAAACAGACCAAGACTAATCTTTATTGTGGTTCCAACCAAATTAATACACCATACAAAGTGATATGGCAAATATAGAAAATACAACTAAAATTATGCAAAATACATATATTAGCCAATTTACCCAGCATGGCTACTAGCAAAAATTAGTAACAAACTCAAGGCTACATTATTATTACTATTAAGTAGAAAAGTCCAATATCTATAAAATGTTCTTCCTGGGTACTTAACTAGTAAGGGAATAATAAATCTACACTTCACATCTCTACAGAAATTACAGACAAAAAGATACGGATCAGAGATTGTACAGCAAGTTCTCCTCGTGGACAGAAATGATTCCCATAGTGAATGCCCTTAAAATGGCCAGTCAGAAGTTTTGACAGAAGAGAATTAAAACTAACGAACAAAAAGGCAAATCATAGAAAGAAGAGAGAAACTCTAAATATCTAGTAAAACCTTTTTTGATAATAGAAGATAAAGAGCTCAAAGAAATTCCCATAAATAACAATTCTTCAGTAAAACATGTTCCCATGTTTTAGCAAAATATACACATAAAGAGGTATATAAATTGAACTGTTAAAAATTAATTTCACTCTAGAGCAGGGGTCCCCAACCCCCGGTCCATGGACCGGTATCGGGCCGTGGCATGCCAACAATTGGTCCACATAAACAAGCAAAGCCCCATCCATGGGATGGAGGCAGCACCCAAAAACATGCACTCTCTGGTCCATGGAAAAACCTTTCTCCATGGAACCGGTCCCTGGTAGCCAAAAGATTGGGGACCTCTGCTTTAGAGTATTCCAATGAAAGATCTTGTTCCATTGAAGCCAAATTCCAAATCCAGATAGGAAATTGACTTCATCTGCAATACACATAAAAAGTGGCAGAGCTTTGGTTGCATACAAACAGTTGCCATCTTGAATTTTGTACCACTTCCCTTGACATCCCTTCTTCCAATGATGATAGATGCTGAGAGTCAAAGTTCTGAAATATTTGGAGGGCTGAACATTTAACATTTAACATTTATTTGATTTATACCCCGCCCTTCTCCCGGAGGACTCAGGGCGGCTTACAGCCAGTTAAAACAATTCAACAATACAAAATATAAATACTAAAATAAAATTAAAAATAAATATTCGAATTTGGCTGCACTGCTAAAATTTGATTAAAACCAATTAAAATACCAATTAAAATACCCCNCCTGGTCACGGCCGACAAATGATCTTCTAGTGTCAGCCGTGGATCCAGGAGGACACCCAAGTTGCGTGCCCTCTCCGAGGGGGCCAGAGTTTCGCCCCCTATAGTCAGCGATGGAGTCAGCTGACTATGCCGAGGCGCCGGCAACCACAGCCACTCGGTCTTGGAAGGGTTGAGCCTGAGTCTGTTCCTCCCCATCCAGTTTTTCTGTGCTGAAAATAAACTATGCCTCTTGGTATTTTCATCACTGAAAGCAACACTAAGCAATATCCATTTACTGGGACAAACAAAAGTTGTCTGATGATGGTATTGCTGGCATTGGTGTTGGTGATGTTGAAGATGTTTTGACTTCCTAAAATTCTGCAAATTTAGCTCTTTTCAATAGAGATTATGAGAGAAATTCTCTATAATTGGGTTTGGATGGATAAGACATTGCATGCATATATGTATTGTTTAAAAATAATGCATGAAGCTAGTATCCATAATAGAGGAAATATATTGATCTTCTTCTTCTAAATAATGTTTTGCCTCATTTATACGCTGATCTGTGCTTAGGCAATTACTTTGGTCTTAGATTCCAAACAACTTAGTGTCTGTATGTTCAGACTGTGAATTAAAAGTTACCGACCTTTCTGATTCAGAAGCAATGGCAGCCATTGCACCAAGACCTTCTATCAGAATATACCTGAGCCCAAACCTGGCTAAATCAACATTTTTTTGCAAGTCATCTGCATCTGATACTGTTCACAAGCCAGTAATAAAAAGTACATAATTATGAATGTAATAAGTTACTGTAATAGGACTGCTTCATTGCACTGTTCCTTTGGTCAGATCATTGTAGTCAATGGGTTATTAGCTTAATAACAATTTTTATTGTCCCTCAAGTGGTGGAGACCTGTGGCCTTTCATCATGACCAATAATCCTGGCTCATAGGAGATATACCGTGTTTCCCAAAAGTAAGGCCTACCCTGAAAATAAGCCCTAGCTTGATTTTTGGAGGTGGGTCTAAGCCCTACGCCAAAAATAAGCCCTAGTTTTGGGGCGAAGCACACACCTAAAAATCAAGCTAGGGCAGGGGTGGGCCCTGCAATTACCTTGCAACCAGGCCTCTCCTCACTGGCCCATTTCTTCTGCGGCATCTTCTGCAGCCATGACTGCATTTCTCAGCCACAGGCCTTTCTGGAAGAGCACTGCAGCCAAGAACTGAGCTATGGATTCAATCCATAGCTTGGTTCTTCAAGACCTCTGCACCCGAGAACCAAGCTATGGATTGAATCCATAGCTTGGTACTCGGATGCAGAGGCCTTTCAGAAAAGCCTGACTGCAAAATGCAGGCCGGAATGCAGCTGCAGAATGAAGCTGCTCCTTCGGCCCTAGAAGAAGTGGACCTGCTGGGTGGGGCTGTCGGTGCCGGAGGTGAGTAAGACATCCCCTGAAAATAAGACCTGGTGCCTCTTTTGGAGGCAAAAATAATAATAAGTCCCGGTCTTATTTTTGGGGAAACAGATAGTACAATACTTGCCATACCAGGTCATAACCACAATAAGAATAACTAAGCAATTTAGGTTTAACAGCCATTTCTACTGGAATACTGATGCAGAGTGCAAAATGTAAGTTTAAAGTAAAACAAAATGATGCTAGGAATCAAGTGGGTAAGTGGGAAATAAAAGGTAGATATGGGTACAGCCAGTTTAGTGTAGTGATTAAGGCATCATAGTAGAAACAGGGATACCATAAATTCTAGCCTTGTCTTAGGCACAAAGACTAAGTGACTTTAAGTCATTTACTTTTTCTCAGCCCTAAGAAAAGGACAATGTCAATCCACTTCCAAAATCTTGTCAAGGAAGTCTCAAAGTCTATTCCAGGAAGTCAGCCCTAGACTGAAGGGGTTCTAGAAGATTAAAAAAAATAAATTCTAGAGGAACATGAAGCAACCTTTCATCTATTTTTCACTTGTGTTCTATCCCTCCGGCCAACTCAGTCTCAGCCTTAGAAGCAAGGAGGATTGCAAAGAGTCAAAGAATACAACAGAACTGTGGTTGGGAAGCTTCCATAGTTATTGCTATCTTAGCTAGTATTACATGAAACAAATAAAGCAATGGTTTTCCTCCCCCTCCACCACATACCCATATTGTCCATAACTATCCTGCCTGTAAACAACAGCACTTCAATAGAGCTTTAGCAAAAGACAAACAAAATCAGTTATCAATACTTTATTTCCATTTAGCATTCAATTTTAACTAAAGAATGGGATGGGATCAAAAGACAGCCAGTCCACAGATTCAAGGATCAATCACAGGAATGAAAATAGCATGAGGTATTTCCAGGTAGTATGAACCTGGAATAATGAAGGTGGAAAAGAGTGAAAGCTGGAATAATAAGAGCCACTTCTAATGGCTAGCCAGCTTTTTTTGATGAGGCACAAATTTACCTGCTGTTTGTGGAATTTTGCAATCTTCTTGTATATTGCTTTCAGCTTTCTAAGGTAAAAACAGGATAGTCTTTCTCCTCTGCAACTATAGAGCTGAAGTACTATGGAGGACACTGATAGACAGAGTTGCTTTTTTTGTGTGTGTGGAGTTGATGCCATTTAGCAAACCCTGCAGGCATAAAAACAGACCAAGACTAATCTTTACTGTGGTTCCAACCAAATTAATACACCATACAAAGTGATATGGCAAATATAGAAAATACAACTAAAATTATGCAAAATGCATATATTAGCCAATTTACCCAGCATGGCTGCTAGCAAAAATTAGTAACAAACTCAAGGCTACATTATTATTACTATTAAGTAGAAAAGTCCAATATCTATAAAATGTTCTTCCTGGGTACTTAACTAGTAAGGGAATAATAAATCTACACTTCACATCTCTACAGAAATTAAAGACAAAAAGATACGGATCAGAGATTGTACAGCAAGTTCTCCTCGTGGACAAAAATGATTCCCATAGTGAATGCCCTTAAAATGGCCAGTCAGAAGTTTTGACAGAAGAGAATTAAAACTAACGAACAAAAAGGCAAATCATAGAAAGAAGAGAGAAACTCTAAATATCTAGTAAAACCTTTTTTGATAATAGAAGATAAAGAGCTCAAAGAAATTCCCATAAATAACAATTCTTCAGTAAAACATGTTCCCATGTTTTAGCAAAATATACACATAAAGAGATATATAAATTGAACTGTTACGAATTAATTTCACTCTAGAGCAAGGGTCCCCAACCCCCGGTCCATGGACCGGCATCGGGCCGTGGCATGCCAACAATTGGTCCACATAAACAAGCAAAGCCCCATCCATGGGATGCAGGCAGCACCCAAAAACATGCACTCTCTGGTCCATGGAAAAACCTTTCTCCATGGAACCGGTCCCTGGTAGCCAAAAGATTGGGGACCTCTGCTTTAGAGTATTCCAATGAAAAATCTTGTTCCATTGAAGCCAAATTCCAAATCCAGATAGGAAATTGACTTCATCTGCAATACACATAAAAAGTGGCAGAGCTTTGGTTGCATACAAACAGCTGCCATCTTGAATTTTGTACCACTTCCCTTGACATCCCTTCTTCCAATGATGATAGATGCTGAGAGTCAAAGTTCTGAAATATTTGGAGGGCTGAAGAGCATCTTTATTGTATTATACTCATTGAATGTTCACATATTCTCTTGATTCAATCTCATATTGCATGTTTCAGAGCCGTGGTGGTACAGTAGTTAGAATGCAGTATTGCAGGCTAATTGTGCTACTGCTAGCAGTTCGATTCTCAACAGCTCAGAATTGACTCAGCCTTCCATCCTTCCGAGGTTGGTAAAATGAGGACCCAGATTGTTGAGGGCAATATGCTGATTTTGTAAGCCACTTAGAGAGGCTGTAAAGCACTGTGAAGTGGTATATAAGTCTAAGTGCTAGTGCTATTGCTAGCC